>NC_091482.1:45335003-45517503 GCF_036971445.1 Narcine bancroftii
AACTTCACTTAGTTTGAAATAAAGTTAGCTGCCTTCATACTTAAAAGTAAATACCCATTCTTATCTGTTTTATTTGTAATTTTACAAACTTTTAAGCTTCTAGGCTCCATAGTAAAACTTGTAACGTGAAGTGTAAATTAGAACATTTTCTAATTTTAGAATTACTTTGTTTTTCAAGCATTTAATACTACATTTAGTATACGTGGAAGTGTTGGCTGTAATTAGGCACAGAAGCAAATCGAAGGTTTCAGGCTCTGAAAGTGTTGGAGAGCTGATAAAATCCATGGTTCACCAGGGCCAGTAGTGTTGACAATGGACAAAATAATGCTGTCAGCTTAATTAAAAATCTGGAGGGAGGAAAGTCACCAGCTTTCTGAGACCATACTTTGCTTTTGATATCTCCTTATCTGCATGGCTAGTCAGTGGATCGAGATTCAGAGACTGATGTAGTCAGAATTGCAACTGCCCTGACCTTTGAAGCCAATATGACTGACTCATATGAGTTGTTTTAAACCACTTAGAATTTCTTTGCGATTCCTCCTGGCTGATCTTTGTGGGGTTTTTTTATGTGTAGATTAATGTTCCTTTGTTTCTGTTTAAACTGTCTTCCATTCAAAAGGAATATCAAAGGGAAAATACCTGATACAGTTACTCACTGTTATCTGAATGTTGGCAATTGGTTCCACAAAACGAACAAATGCATTCCTTTGTTCCAAGCACTAAGGCAACAAAGGAAAATCTGTACAAGTTGCCACAATGGGCAAATAGGAATGTCGAACACTTGCTTTTGAAGGATTCATCATGAATTTTTTGTTGACAAATTTTGTCGGATTTTGTTAATCTGATTGATTCATGTTGACTAATTCAAAATCAGTTAACACCTATTTTTCTGTATTTGTGGCCTTGTTCAGTTCACTTTTAATGAGCTAACAGTTGTTTAAATGTGCTAAAGAGACGATGTGCCACATTCTGGCCTTCCAAGCCTGGCTCTGAGCTTTCCTTCCCGTTGGCTATTATAGATGCATTATGCCCAGAAGCTTGCTTCAAAAGAAAAGAAACATTTGGCTTATTTTTCACTGTAGCTAGTCTTTTATACAATAATCTTGTAAGAAAATTTCTTGAATTCTAAATATTACTCTTTCTAGATTTTTGAAATCAAAAGTTTTCAGTAAAAAAAGTTTCTTACTTTATTTTACTATATTAGGTAGCAGAAGGTAGGGTTATTTACCATAACCTGTCCATTAATATCAGAAAATAAAATAGCATCCTAAGAACATAGTAGGTTCTAGCTAAAACTGTGTAGTACCTATGGAATATTGTACAAGCTAAATGTCTGAGATAAGTTGCTTCACATCTTGTTCTCCAGTTTCCATTGTTGGTTAATGCAGATTCGTACCCGTGTCAAATTTAAGGTATTGTTGATAAACCTTTCTACGCAACAGCAAGAAGTAAAAGATTTCTGTCCAGTGACAACAGAAACCACAATATGTGTGTATATATAACATTTATGTAGCAATAAATGTGCCATCTTTTTTAACAAGACAAATGACTTTTAATGTTTCTTCATGAATGAATCCCTAATGTTCTGAAAACAAAATGTGAATGAATTGTCCCAGTCACCAACTCTCCCTATTGCAGAGAGACAAGTGTAATGAATTTGCTTAACTGCTGGTTAAGTTTCTTCCATAAAAAGATTGCACTTGTTTTATGCACAAAACTGCTAGCTTGCTCTTTTCACTTGGGCCTTTTTGCTAATAATAAATCAAAATAATTTTAAATTCTGAAAAGTATACCCTTTGGTGATGTGGTAAACAATATCAAGGTTTGTGGTCACTTTGAATACATTGTTAGAAAATTAACTCATCAACAGAACTGAATTTAAATAACACTGGCAACAAATATTTTCAAAAGGTTTGCTTCCTGAAAAAAAAATGGGGATTATGATAGACAACTTCAAACTGTAAATGATCTTTTATTGAATTTAGCATGTTTAATTGCATAACAGTGCTAATACATGCGTTAGATCAACTGACCTAAAAAATGTTTTTCACTGATTTTGTTTGTACTCAGCATCTGATGGCTCTTGTGTCAGTTTCCAACAATAGTTGACCAGCATTGATGGATTCCAGTGGCCCTGATACCGTTTTTCTGTCGTTGCAATATCCTGGTAAATCATTTCCCCTTGTTCGTCACTGACAGCACCAAGATCAGCAGGGAAGAAGTCCAAGTGCAAGTGCAGAAAATGAATTTTCAATGACATGTGGCTTTTGTATGCATGAAGTAGACTTAAAAATTACAGGAAATCACAAAATAGGTGATAGTTTAAAAAAAAACCAGCAAGTGATTACAGGTACACGATCCATTATCCGGAACCCTTGGGGGACAGTGTGTTCCGGATTTTGGAAAGCCCACCCAAATTGTGCTGCAGTATACACCCCCACCCCCTTCCAGTCACCCGGCCTGCCTCCCCTAACTGCGGTCCCTTGGCCGCCTCCCCCAACCGCTGGTCCCTCGGCCGCCTCCCCCAACCGCTGGTCCCTTGGCTGCCTCCTCCAAACGCTGGTCCCTCAGCCACCTGGACGTCTCCCCCGACCGCCGGTCCCGTGGCCGCCCAGACGTTTCCCCCGACCGCTGGTCCCTCGGCTGTCTCCCCGACCGCCGATCTCTCGGCCACCTGGACGCCTCCTCCTCCGACCGCCGGTCCCTCGGCCCCCGGACATCTCCCCCGACTCCCAGTCCCTCGGCTGTCTCCCCCGACTGCGATCCTTCATCCGCCTCCCCGACCGCGGTCCTTCAATCGCCTCCCCAACCGCCGGTCCTTCAGCCGCCCAGCCGTCTCCCCCAACCGCCGAGCCCCACTTGCTGGAATTTGGAGCTTTCCGGATTTTAGATGTCCAGATAAAGGATTGTGTACCTGTATTGGAAAATTTTAAGGTGATTTTCATGATCAGCGGCCCAAAATCCATAAATTACACCCAAATGTTCAGGATGCAAAATCTTTGTTGTCCAGTGATTGTTCCAATTGAAAGGAAATAAAATTAGAACATAAATACTGTTAAAGGAAATGTTTATTTCATCTCAATTCACTTGTCTGACATGGAGATGATATTACTGCCTGAAATATGCAAAATAAAGTAAATGCTGGAAATTTGAATTATAAACAAAATGCTGGAAAAACTCGGCAAGGTGTAAGAGAGTGTCTGAAACCCCTTCAACGCAACCAAGAACCATGTGGACCTGAAACATTAACTGTCTTCTTCCACGGCTCCTGTCTGAGCTGTTGAGTTTTTCCCAGCTATTACTTTCTCTTTGATACATAGTTTGAAAGCTGATAGTTTCAGCTTTTTTATTTGTAAGATCGTCTCTACGGCTGTGTGAAGATGGCACACTAACTGGTCAAGAGCATAAAGATATTTAGCAGGTCAAATAAGAGAAAAGAATCCAATCAAAGTGGAATGTGGGGGAATGTGAGTTTCTCCTTTGGTAGGAATAAAAATACAAAGTGCCATTTAAGTAATTATCAGATTATTAACTTACTTTTTAGAGATGTTGGGGTATTCTCATTGAAGAAATAAAAGTAACGCTCAGCAAACGCCAAGAGGAAGGCAAACGGAGTCGTATTAAAGCCAATGCAGGAAATCGGTCCGATAGCATCTGTGCTGAGAAACTGAGTTGGGTTTTGGGTTGAAAAGTGGGATAGCTGGAATGTGTCAAGTTGCAGAGAGTTGATCCCATGGAGAACAGTGAACGTTGAGATGTTGCGTGGGATTTGGAGGGAATGAACACTTGTTCATTCGAGCTGATTTGTCCAAATGGAGGGTGATGAAAGGGGGCATTTTACCAAAATATATAATTATAAAACAGGGCACAGCAGTTGCTGAAAATGCAAAATAACGGACTGCTCCACAGATTAGGTCGAACCTGGCGGGAGAAAACAGGATGTGGATGATCTTGTATCAGAACTGATTATCGCACCAGCGATCGGGACCGGGGTTCGAATACCGCAAGAAGTTTGTACGTTATCCCAGTGTCCGGGTGGGTTTTTCCCAGGGACTCCGGTTTCCTCCCACTGTTTAAAACATACCAGGGGATGTAGGTCAATTGGATGACACAGGCTCATGGGCTGAATGGGCCTGTTACCGTGCAGTATTGTTGAATTTAAATTGCAGGTATAAGCAGGTAAAGCTGGCGATGTTGAATTCACTACTGAGGTCCGGAAGCCGGAATGTGTCCTTATTCTCATGTTGGGATTCATTCTTCGTGGGAGTGGGACGGAGAATTGAAGGGACAGGCACTGCAAACTCAGGATTACAGACATTCGGGTATTTGCCTTAAGAGTTGGTACAGTGAAGGCTCTCCAGATTGAGCCCTGCGTTGAGCTGTGATGGATAACAAGGATACTAGAGGACACGTGGTGGCGGGGTGGGGAGGGTAGTTTTCTTTACACAGGGTTCAGGGCCTGGAACAGGTTGCAGGGTGTAGAGATGGAAGTAAATGTGATAGTCATTTAAATTTAGACATCCAGCACGGTAACGGGCCCTTTCTGCCCGTGCCACTCAACTACACTCAGTTGACCTACAACCCCCAGTACGTTTTTCAATGGTGGGAGGAAACTGGAGTATATGAGCAAAGCCTATGCAGACACGGGGAGAATGTACGATGATAGATTATGCTGTGTTTGTATTGTACATATTGTATATGTTTTGGGGAGATAAATTGGGGCAGGTTTTTTAGTGTAGGTCACATACAAACACTAAAACAGATCTTATTTAAAATACTGGATATCTGCTCATGCTAGGCACCAAGAGCCTTTGCAAAAGCTTTGGAGAGTGCCCAAGAGACTTCACTAATGGATTGTTGTTTACAAAAAGGCAACAAATGAAAGAACTTATCGGAGCTGCAGACTGCCTGGAGTGGAATTTGCTGTTCTAAGAATGTCTTGTGGTTTTGCAAACATAGAGAATCAAACAGGTTTTCTCTCAGAGAGATAGAGGGAGATCAGATTTACAGTCAACAGCAGCAGTAGGGACTGGAACAGGACAAGCTGGCAAGCTTGTGGAAGAAGGGTTGTGCACTTAGTTCAGCCTGGTCAAAGCCCTTGTGGTTCATGCAAGAGGAGAGGACTGGCTACCTACTTGAAATAAGTGAAACAAAAAGGAACTCTGGTGACCTGAAAGAAAGAGGTTATCTTGTCTTGTGGTTTTGCAAACATAGAGAATCAAACAGGTTTTCTCTCAGAGAGATAGAGGGAGATCAGATTTACAGTCAACAGCAGCAGTAGGGACTGGAACAGGACAAGCTGGCAAGCTTGTGGAAGAAGGGTTGTGCACTTAGTTCAGCCTGGTCAAAGCCCTTGTGGTTCATGCAAGAGGAGAGGACTGGCTACCTACTTGAAATAAGTGAAACAAAAAGGAACTCTGGTGACCTGAAAGAAAGAGGTTATCATCTGGAGAACCCTGAAGGGGGCAAGTTTCTTCGGCAAGACACTGAAGTGGCTGATTAAAAAAGGTATCAGTTGTGGGTGTCAGGGTACAACGAATCTCTGAAAACCGACAAGAAACTTCCTGAGCAGTAACCATTTACCTTTCAAGCACCAAAGCCTGGTGAACTTTATACATGTTAAATTCTGTGCACAGTTTAAGAATTGCCTGCAACCAGTGAACTTCGTGAAATGAGAAGTGAGATTGGACTGTGAACCAAATAAGTTTTCTGAACTTACACACACGTGCGCTTAGAATTGGAAGGGGGTTAAGTTAGGTTAGTTGTCAATAATGATAAGTTAAAATGTGATCCTGTTTTCATGTTTAAAGATAATTAAAAGCAACTTCTGTTTAAGTAACCATTTATCTTGGTAAATATCTACTGCTGCTGGGTTTTAGGGTCCTCTGGGCTCGTAACAGTACAAACTCCTTTCAGACAGTGCTGGATTTGAAGCCCGGTCGCTGGCGGCTGTAACAGCGTTGCACTAACTGGTCGCATTGAAAAGGCTGTTAAATAGGCACCTGAATGAGCAGGGGTTAAAGGGACTTGGATCACATGCAGGCAGAACAGAGTTTATCCTTAGAATTGGGTTCAGCTCAAATATGGGCTGAAGGGCCTGTTCCTGTGGGGCACTACTCTTAAATTCTATGTAACAGTATAGAACCAGGGAGGCACACTGGCAGGAACCTTTGGAAGAAGGCTGACTGTCAGTCACTGAACATCACAAAGCTGTGGTTTGTGCCATGGAGGACTGAGGTGGGATCAGGCAGGTGGAGACCATGATTCTACTGAGCAGTAGCTCCGGCCCAAGTGCCCACTTCAAAACTTCTGCAGTGGAAATGCAAATGAGGTGGAAGATTCTGCATCCCTAAAATGGTATTCTGGATGAACCCGTTCCAGTGGTAGAATTTGGATTCAGGTCCCCCTTGGCTGTTCGTAATGGTTTCTTCATCCTGATTTTGATCGCTGGCACTGTAACAGCATTGCGCTAACTGCACCGGCCCTTCTGGTCCACGAGCCCGAGCTGCCCAAATACATCCATGCGGCCAATTAACAACAACCCAGTCTGTCTTGGGAATGTAGGAGGAAACCGGAGCACTGGAGGAAACAAACATGGGGAGAATGGACAAACTCCAAGGTCGCCGGTGCAATAACAATGTTGTGCTGACTGGTAACGCTGAATGAACTGCCGAATGGTATGACCGTTTACAACTTGTCAGCACTACCACCCCAAAATAACGCCTTGCCACCTCGCGATACGTATTGTTTCCGAGCTGAATGCATTAAAAAATGGGCAGACTGCCCTAAAACTAGCATCAAATAAGGAAGTTCTCATAGTTCAGGGGGATCTCTGCTGGCTACCTTAATTTTGAGGATTTGGGTGACCGACTTAAGGCCAGAATTCATTGCCCATCTCTTGGTTGGGGAAGGAGGTCCAGCAACATAGGAAATCAGGATTCAGCAATCTGGGGTGGAACCTGCAGGCGGTGGAGTTCCTGTATGCCTACACCACCCCCCAGTCTTCAAGGTTATAGTGGCAGGAGACAAACTAAGAATGCAGCAGCAATACATTGTGCAGATGGTGTGCATTCAAGAGTGGTGCAATGATTGTGGGCCCATTGAATGGGGTGCCAGGATCACATGACACCTCGTGTTCTTCTAGGAAAGTGGATACCTCTGGCTTGCGCCCTGCAGATGGCGCAAAGGATTTTGGATATTAGGAGGTGAATCCCCCCCACCCCAACTAGTACATCTAGCCACAGTATTTTTCAGCCCGCCTCTAGTCACACCCGGTCAGTTTGGGTAGGGAAGGGAGAAGAGTCACATCGTCCGCATAATACCAGGTTTTCAAAGTAGATGGACAAGAAAGTCTGCAGTGGCTGGGGCCGAGTGCAAAATGCAAATAGGTGGAAAAACTCAGCAGGTCACACAGCATCCACATTCTCCATGTCCATTCTACCTGACCCTTTCAATATTCAGAATGTTTTGATGAGATCCCCCTCCCCCCCTCATCCTTTACCCTCCAGTGAGTACAGAGGCATTGAATGCTCCACATATGTTAACCCTCTCATTGCAGGGATCAATCTCGTAAACCTCTAGACACCAAAGTCCTTCCTTAGATGTGGGGCCCAAAGCTGCTCACAGTTCTCCAAATGTGATCTAACCAAAGCCTCAGCATTGCATCCTTGCTTTTACTTTCTAGCGGTTAGCGCAACACTGTTACAGCGCCCGCGATCGGGACCGGGGGTCAAATCCCATGCTGTCTGTTCTCCCTGGGTCTGCGTGGGATTTCCCCAGGTGCTCCGGTTTCCTCTCACCCTTCAAAACGTACCAGGGGTTGTAGATTAATTAGACAGCGTGTACTAGTGAGCCCAAGTGGCCCGTTACTGTGCTGCTGGTCTAAAAAAAATTTCAAAATTAACATTGCTTCTGCCTTCCTTACTACTGACTCGAACCTTCAGGGAATCCTGCATTCAGGCTCCCAACTCCCTTTCTGAATTCCCTCCCCATTTAGAATGTAGTTTATCCTTTATTCTTTCTGCCAAATTGCATGACCATACACTTCCCTACACTCTATTCCATCTGCCACTTTGCCCATTCTCCAACCAGTCCAAGTCCCATTGCAAACTCTCAACTTCCCTTCCATCTATCTTCATATCGTCTACAAGCCGTCAATTCCAACATCTAAATCATTTATATACAGCCTGAAAAGTAGCGGACCCAACACCAACCCTGTTGGTCACTACCAGCCAACCAGAAAAGCCCCTCCCCCCCCCCCTTATTCCAACTCTGCCTTCTACCAGTGTGACAGAGTATATAGAAATATTTTTGGGAGATAAATTGGGAAAAGGTTTGTTAGAGTAGTCCACATGCAAACACTTTAAAACAGATCTTATTTGAAAAATTGGAGCTCTGGTAGACATAGTGGCTTCTCACACCTTTTTGCAAGAGCTTTGAATAGTGTTTAAGAAACTTCACTAATGGAATATTGTTTATCCAAGGCAACTGATGAAAGAGCAGGCTGGAGCCACTATTGTCTGCAGGAGAGTTCTGCTGTTGTAAGAGGGTCATGTGTTTTGCAAGCAGAGAGAGTCATACAGGCTTTCTCTCAGAGAGAGAGAGTGTGTGTGTGTGTGTGTGAGGGAGAGAGAGAGAGAAGCAAAGATAACAGTGTCAGCCAGCAGAAATAGCTAGGACTGAAACAGGACAACCTGGCAAGCTTTTAGAAGACAGCCCTTGAAACCCTTGAGGTTCATGCAAGAGGAGAGGACTAGCTGTCTAATGTTTCACTTGGAAACAAAAGGAACTCTGTGGTGACCTGAAAGAAAGAGGTTATCATCTGGAGAACCCTGAGGGGGCAAGTTTCGTCAGCAAGACAGGACTAATGGAAGTACATCAATCATGGAAATCATGGAACAACAAATCTCTCTCCAAACCCTACAAGAACCTTCCTGAAAGGTAAACATTTACCTTTTGAGCACCAAAGCCTGGTGAATTTTATACATGCTAAATTCTGTACATAGTATAAGAATTACCTGCAACCAGTGAACTTGGAGGAATGAGAAGTGAGATTGGACTATGAACCAAATAACTTTTCTGAACTTACACGCACACACATTACATACACGTGCGCTTAGAATTAGACGGGGGTTAAGTTAGGTTAGTTAAATAATAGATAAGTTAAAGTTTGATTCTGTTTTTATGTGGCATAAAGTTAATTAAAAGCAACTTTTGTTTAAGTACTCATTTGTCTTGGTGAATATCTATCACTGCTGGATTTATGGGTCCTCTGGGCTTGTAACACCAGTCAGCCAATCATCTATCCATGTTCCTAACTTTCCTGTAACATCATGGATTTCTATCTTGTTTAACAGTCTCGTGCAACACCTTGTCAAAGGCCACTTAACATTCACTGACTCACCCTTGTCTGTCCTGCTCATAAAGCTCCCACAGATTTGTCAGGCTAGATCTTCCCTGAAGTAAACCATTCTGAATTTGGCCTATTTTGTCTTATGCTTTCACAATCTCATCACCTTTCAGAACCCAAGGGTCTGTCTGACTGTAAGAGGTGCCAGGAAATTTCTGCTGATGGTGAATCTGTCTGCCTTACCACAGACTAAAGCAAATTTCATGTAATCTTTCACCTGCATTATTACATTGTTGTCGCTCTGTGTCACAGCAAGAGAAAGGAGTCTGACTCGAGTTTCATCCAGTTGGAAAACTGTTTACTTGTCACACATGTACATTCCTCCCAGGTCCTCTGTACGCCATGGAGCAGAAATTATGTCACCTTCCGGCCCACAGTTTGCCACGCAGTCAGAGCCCTTCCAGTCGCTGACGTCGGCTGTTCACCTGCGACTTCCTGAGCCATTTCGAACTGTGCTTAGGCAAGCCGCCATATGGCAATCCCTCCCTCCACCCCACCAGAACTGGCGATCAGAGCCAAGACGACCGGTGCCTGTTCTGGTTGTTTGGGTGGGCATCCTCGCCTTCATGGTGTGGGTAATGTTTCTAGTCGCCCCAGGTCGAGGTGTGCTGGTTTGATGTGGTCTCTTCACGCCTGCCAATGACCAGAACGCAAGTCGTGCTGTTGTGGCATGCCACCTTGAACAACCCCTTGTAGGGTCACTGTAGGGTATGGTCTGTGCACGCTTCTCCGGATGAAGACTTACTCACAGCCCTGTAAGCCCTCAGACACAAAGCATATTGTAGTGCCATGGCGGGACATTGGTATCGGGGCCAGTTTACCAAGCCGCTCACACAATTTGTTGAAGGCCTCTGTCGGCGCATCTTCCTGATCCTCAAGCTGCGGGCACAAACTCTCCGGGCACCATAAGTGGGGCACTATGTACCAGCTCTGCCGACGAAGACCAGGTCCACTTTGGGCACTGTTCGTATCCCGAGCAGCACCCAGGGTAGTTCATCTATCAGTCTGGCTCCTGGAGGAGTGCCATCAGGATGGTCTTTAAGTGCCTGTGGAAGCACTCGACCTGGCCATTGGACTGCGGGTGGTAGGCCGTTGTGCCATTGGACTGCGGGTGGTAGGCTGTTGTGCCATTGGACTGTGGGTGGTAGGCTGTTGTGCCATTGGACTGTGGGTGGTAGGCTGTGGTGCCATTGGACTGTGGATGGTAGGCCGCTGTGTTCCCAGTAGGTGCAACAGTGCAGTCCACAGTGCGGATGTGAATTGCAGACCCCTGTCTGAAGTGACGTGGCCGGGAGGCCAAAATGAGCTAACCAGGTGGAAACGAGGGCCCTGGAGCATGACTCTGTGGAGGGGAATTGCCTCCAGCCTCCTCGTAAACCTGTCCACCACGGTGAACAGGTACCTCCATCCCCTTAACACTGGTAGGGGACCAACAATGTCAATATGCCCATGCTCAAACCTCCACTGTGATGGCTGGAAGGGCTGGAGCGGAGCCTTCATGTGCCGTTGTACCTTGGCAGTTTGGCCGTTGGTGCATGTTCTGGCCCTGTGCCCGACCTGCTTTCAGAGACCATGCCACATGAACTTATCAGAGATAAGCCGAATAGTCATCCTGATGGAGGGGTGGGCTAAACTATGCAGGGTGTCAAAAATGTGACGCCTCCAAATGGTCGGGACGATGGGCCGAAGCTGACCTGTTGATACATCATAAAGAAGAGTTGGACCCCCTGCTCTGATGGTGATGTCCTCCAGGCAAAGGCCCAAGACCACAGTCCTGTATGCCAGGATCTCAGTGTCCGGGCACTGATCTTCAGCTAGTGCCACATAGTCCACCCCCAGAGATAGGGAATGAACTGCTTGCACAGAGGCGCATGACAATGCATTGGCAACCACATTGCTCGTTCCAGAGATGTGTCTTATCGTGGGAGTAAATCCGACACATGAGAGGTGGTGTTGTTGGCGGGCCGACCACTGGTCCGATACTTTATCGAAGGGGAAGATTAGGAGCTTGTGGTCAGTGAAAATGGTGAACTCCCTTCCTTTGAGGAAATACCCAAAGTGCCGGATAGCCAGGTATAGGGCTAGCAGCTCCCTGTTGAAGGGACTGTGTTTGACCTCTGAGGGCAGTAGGTGCTAGCTGAAGGACACCAGGGGTTTGCAATGCCCATTGATGACCAGTTCCAGGACGCTGCCCACCACCGATATGGAGGCATCCACCGTGAGGGGGGGTCGGTACGCCTACTTGTCGGTGGACAAGGAGTGTGGCATTCACCAGGACATCCTTGGTCTTCTTAAATGCCGTTGCCATCTCTTGAATCCACTTGTCGGACATGAGACCAAACAGGGGTTGCATGATGAGGGCTTTCGAAGGTAAAAAAGTTCACCATCCCCATAGACTCTTGTAGACCCTTAACCATATCGGGTCTGGCAAATTGGTGGATGGCTTCCACCTTTGCCGACAATGGGACGGTGCCATTGCAATTGATGCGGTGCCCTACGAAGTTGATGGTGGACAACCCAAATTGGCACTTGGCAGGGTTTATCACAGGGCCGAAATCGTGCAGGTGGTGGTGGTGGAGCAGATACAGGTGTTGTAGGTGTTCCTTGCAGAAATTGATTTCAGCTCCACCATCCACCAGGAAGCTGCGCCTGGACTGCTTGTCCCAGGCTGTTATGGTGGCCAGCCTGGGGCTTTGGGCGTGACGCCGAACTAATCTCAATGGAGCATCCGCTCTGCTGCTTCGTGCACCATAGGACGTCTGCGCGGGCGGCCACCCTGCGGGGATTGCTGAAATCTTTGTTGGCTTGCATGAGGTGGATGTCTTCGTGGATCTGCTCCAGAAAAATTTGTTCAAAGAACAGGCAGAGCTTATGGCTGAGTGCCAGCGCCAACACGTCACTCATTAAAGCTGATGGTCCGCGGTCACCTAGGCCTCCAGTGTGCAGGAGTCGCACAGCTTGTTCATGATGGGAGAGACCGAATGTCTGGAGGAGGAGGGCTTTAAGCACCTCGTACTTGTCATTAGTCGGTGGTTGATGTAGGAAATCGATCACATGACCTGCTGCCTCCCGATCGAGAGTGCTCACCACAGTGGGATTGCAATGATCTGCCTGATTTAGATCTGTGCCTCAGCTTGTCCAAACCAGCCGGCTGGCTGAGTCGTCCAAAAGAAAGGCAGTTTGAGGGACACTGCACCTTCTGAGGCCACGTTGTCCATGTGGGTTCAAAATCTGTTGGGCTCATTGGGAAGAGAAAGAAGGAGTCTGACTGGAGTGGCTTCCAGTTGGAAAACTGTTTACTTGTTCACACACACATGCATTTTAAACATTCCTCCCAAGAGCCCCCACATGCCACAGGGTGGAAATGACATCACCTTTCCGGCCCGTGGTTCGCCCCGCCATCAGAGCCCTCCGCAACTTTCTGAGTCAGTTCAAACTGCGCTTAGGCGAGCTGCCACAATTTGAACATAAAGGAATCTTGAACCTTGGAACCATGCAGGGAGCAGAGGATGTCATGACAAGGGGTTGAATGAGTGCGGTGAGGGTGCCACAAACATGAAGTGGTGAGTGAGGCCACTGATAAAGGATGGATTCCCCAGAGAGATTCAGAAAGGGGAGGAGTGATCACGATCCCCACCGGCTCTGCTGTGTAGAGGTGGGCATGAGGACATCCTTCTATGAGAGGAAGATGACTGTTAGAGTGATGCAGTTTAAGGTAAGTGTGACTGTTGTGGTGAAGGAAGGGCTGTACTGAGGTGGGGATGAATTTTTGGCATAAAGCACGGCAACAAGCCATTTCAGCCCACAAATTCGTACCACCCAAGTGGGAGGTACCATCCAGTGGGAGGAAACCAGATCCCACAGGGAAAACCCACACAGACTTGGGGAGAACGTACAAACTCCTTACAGATAGCACAGAATTTGAACCCTGGTCCAGTCCCGATCGCTGGCGCAGTAAAGGCATTGTACTAACCGCTGCACCAACCGTGCCACCCTGATGAACTGGGAGGCTGGACAATGAAGGAAGGGCATTGCCATCAATCACCGACATCCTGTACATCAAGGAAGAGGGTCTATTTATACCTTTGGTCTCTCTCTCTCTGCTGCTTCCTGAGAAACTCTGGGTGTTTCTGAAATATAATGAACTCTTCTTACAGACTGTTCCTTCTATTCACATGAAAATGGTATTTTCTTATTGACGTATTGCAGCTGTGAAAATTCAACTGCATGTAAAAAGGCCATTGTAGCAGTGAAAAAAAACCCTGGATATATTGAGCAGCTGTCGAACAAAGGTTTTGTGATTTTTGCTTTTGATACAGTTACCTGTGTTTTGGACGTGTTGGTGGGGCATTTCCTGAGTTTGCCGATGAACAAGCTGCCCTGAGTGTGAATGGAATCCAGCTCTTGGACAGGAATGAGGTCAGCTGCTTTCTGCTTTGACAATGTGTCCATCCCCAGCTCTGAGTCAAAAGGATGTAGGCGTAAATTACAGACTGAAGCATGTAGTTTTGACGAACCATTTAGCCTGGTGCTGTGGAGAGCTGACAGCGTTCGACAGCACAGACACAGGCCTTACTGTCTTACGTGTTCAAGTTGACCCAGTCAGACCCAGTGACCTGCGTTTGGCCTTTAAACCTTTCCTTCCATGAACCCACCTGTGCTTTAACATTGCAATTGTCCCTGCCTCTACCACTTACTCTACTGGCCTCCAAACTGAGTAATGGTCTCCACTACCACCTGTTTCCTACCATCAAGCCAATTCTGTCTCCAATTGGCCAGATCACCCTGTATCCCTGGCTATCTAACCTTCCAGATTCCCTGCTGACATGTCTGCCCGTGGCCTCATGTGCTGCCAAACTGAGACCACCTGCAAGTTAAAGGAACAACAGCTTGTATCCGTCCGTGCACCCTCCAACCGGATGACATTAAAATCGGTTTCTGTTCAACCCCCATCTCTCTCTTGGTTCCCATTCCTCGGTCCCCTCTTCTCCAGCTCTGCATTCACAGAGCCACCCCTCTCTCCCGATCAATTTTCAGCTTTTCTTTCCTGCCCTCCTACCCATGTCCACTTCTGGCCTCTTGCCTGTGGGCCTGTGGGCCTGTGCTCCTCTCCCTACCCTTCTTCCATCCTCCTCCTTCTCCCCTCCACCGCCCCCCCCCCTCACCTTTATTTAGGCACCTTCCTGCTCCTTGTTCATAGCTTGACGAAGGGCTCAGACCTGAAATATTGGTGATATATCTTGGCCTCCTTTGTGGGACCTGCTGAGTTTCTCCAACACTTCTATGTATTAACTACAATCACAACGTCTGTGGACTTTCTCGATTTACCACTGTGTGGAACTTTGTCATAAATCTTGCTGAGTTCATGTAGACCCGAGGTTTTCAACCTTTTTCTTTCCACTCACATCCCACTTTAAGTCATCCCTATGCCATCAGTGCTCTGTGATTAGTAAGGGATGACTTAAGGTAGGATGTGGGTGGGAAGGGAAGGGAAGGTTGAGAACCACTGCTCCAGACTCAATTGTTACTGAAATATTTTGCTAGAGAAAAATGGTCCATTTCCTTTGGAATTCTGAAACCGTGCACATAATGAGTCAATGAGGGACGATTAAAACAGTGGGTTTCAAACCTTTTCTTTCCACTCACATCCCACCTTAAGTCATCCCTTACTAATCACAGAGCACCGATGCCATAGGGAAAACTTAAAGTGGGATGTGAGTGGAAAGAAAAAAGTTAAAATCCACTGCTGTAGATGGTGTCGACTATCCGGACTTTATCAACCTTCTTGGTCACTTCTTCAAAAATGTCGGACCACTTTTCCTCAAAGAATATTTAGCCTTGGAAACATTTATTGTCTGTGTTGCTATACGAGGAAAGCAGCTGAGCACAAATTGCCAATGGCATTTTCTTGTTTTGTTGAAGTGGCCTGTGAGATATTTTGAGGCAGTGAAAAGTGTTAAGATATAGTCAGAAGGAACCTATCTGTGAGAGGGTGATACCACTTGATGTCAGCAAACAGATGGAATCTGACGGCACACCTGAAAATAGTACTTAACGTTGGCAAGGTAATTACACATGGAAGAGCATGTTATTAACGTGAAGCTGAAAAAACACTTCAGGTTTGAACTTTGAAAGTATCGTCAGATGACTGGGCATTAACTGAGCATCAGATGCAGTAATAATAGGGTTACAAATAGATTCACAGCACTGATCCTCAGAGGGAGGCTGGAACTCCCTGGAGACGTCATGGCCAGGGCTGCTGAACCACCAGGATACATTTTACTCATTATTCATTATTTCAAGCTAGTTTATCTCCGCATTGTTTAATTTGAATGACTGGATAATTCCGTTGCAAATAATTAAGAACAGATTGTCCTGTATTCTGTGACTTTACTGCACTCACACAACAAAGGGAACCGGGAAGGGTTTTTAACAAGGAACAATAAACATTGTGTCAAGTCAATAGGTTACAAGATTTACTGCCTGCTGAATCACAGTTCGGGATATGTATCATCCATTTCAGGAAGGGCAGACAAAACTACATGAAATCTTCCTAATTTACCATGAAACAGATTATCAGCTAACTCAGAATCAGAATTTACTGTGATGAACACGTCACAAAATTTATTGTTATGCAGCAACATTAGAGTGCAAATATTTCTCTAAATTACATTTCAAAAATAGGAGAAAGTCTGTGAGTTGTAGTCCATTCAGGAATCTGATGGCAGTGGGGCAGATGCCATCCTTGTACCGCTGAGTGCTCGTCTTCAGGCTCCTGTACCTTTTGACCAATGGTAGCAGAGTGAAGAGGGTATGGACTGGGTGGTGGGGATCCTTGAGGATAGAGGCTACTTTTTTAAAACACCGCCTCGTGTAGATGTCCTCGATGGAGTGAAGTCTGGTGCCCGTGATGGCATTGGCCACATTAACAACCCTCTGGAGTTTTTTCCCGTCCTGTGCGTTGACACCTTCGTTCTAGAAAGTGATCCAACCAGCCAGAATGCTCTCTACGGTACAATGACGGATTATGCTATATTTTATTTTGGAAGATAAATTGTGGGGTTTTTAGTTAGGTCACACACAGAGGCCTTTATAAATCAAATTATTGAGTATAGGAGTTGGGATGTTATGTTAAAGTTATATAAGATATTGGTGAGGCCAAATTTGGAGTATTGTGTGCAGTTTTGGTCACCCAACTACAGGAAAGATATCAATAAGATTGAGAGAGTGCAGAGAAGATTTACTATGGACTTCAGGAACTGAGTTACAGGGAAAGGTTAAACAGGTTAGGACTTTATTCCCTGGAGTGGAGAAGAATGAGGGGAGATTTGATAGAGGTATTTAAAATTAAGAGGGGGAGAGACAGAGTACATGTTGGTCGACTTTTCCCACTGAGGGTGGGTGAGATATAAACCAGAGGACATGGATTAAGGGTGAAAGGGGAAAAATTTTAAACCAGAGGACATGGATTAAGGGTGAAAGGGGAAAAGTTTAGGGGGAACTTCTTCACACAGAGAGTGGTGAATGAGCTGCCAACTGAGGTGGTGAATGCAGGCTCAATTTTAACGTTTAAGAAGAATTTGGACAGGTACATGGATGGGAGAGGTTTGGAGGGCTGGGTGCAGGTCAGTGGGATTAGGTTAAAAAAAACAGTTCAGCACTGACAAGAGGGACCGAGGTGGGCTGCTTCGATGCTGTAGCTGTTCTATAGTTCAAGGTTATTGGTTTGACCCCACTCAACTAGCTGATCTATCTCCCTCTTGGACACTTCCTCATTGCCATCTTTGATTATGCCAATGGCCGTGGAGTCATCTGGATGACATCTGATTTGTGCCTGACCACACAGTCATGGGTGTAGAGTGAGTAAAGCAGTGAGCTAAGCACGCAACTTTGAAGTGTCAGTGAGGAGGGGACAGGAATTTTCATTTCATCCTGGCTGTGGTCTTCCGACAAGGATGTCAAGGAACCAGTTGCAGGGGGTGGGGCGGGAGGGAGGAGGGTGGTTGGGTGTACAGAGACCCAAGCATTAAAAAAATTAGAGAGAGCTGGGGGGATGCCTTTCATAGTGTAATAAGTGGTGTGCCATATGTTTGATGTGTGAGCCGTGACGTTTTACACTTTATGTCAATAGGCTAGAAGAAGACACAGTGGATTTGGTGTGAGGTTTTCTGATGACACCGAGAGAGGCTGGAAAGTAAGTTGTGAGGGGGATGTTGGGAGGTAACACGGAGATGGGTCAAAGTGAGAGTTGAGATCTGACCATTCAGGGATATTGAGGGAAAATGTGGGGGTAGAGAAGTGCTAGATGAAGGTCTTCCATTGAAACAATATCCAAAGGTCCTCCCTAATCTGCTGGGTGATTTCAGCATCTTCTGTTTTTGCTTCAGATTTTGAGCATCGACACTTTTTGTGATTTTTAAAATGAGAAAGCAGGTGCAGCAAGCAATTAGGAAAGTTAACAGAGTGTTGTTTTAGGTAAAATATAAGAGGTTCTGCTTCAAATATATTGTCCATTAGTACCACCACATCTGGAATACTGGTGTGACAGAGTATATAGATAGATTTTGGGAAGATAAATTGGGAAAGGTTTGTTAGAGTAGGTCACAATCAAACACTTTAAAACAGATCTTATTTGAAATACTGGAACTCTGCTAATGCTAGACATATCAGCCCCACAGCCTTTGCAAGAGCGTTGGAGACTGCCCAAAAGACTTCACTAATGGATTGTTGTTTACAAAAAGGTGACAGATGAAAGAACTGGTTGGAGTCACATTCTGCCTGGAAGAGAACTTGCTGTTCTAAGAGAGTATTGTGGTTTTGTAAGCAGAGAGAGTCAAACAGGCTTTGTGTGTGTGTGTGTGTGTGTGTGTGTGTGTGTGTGTGTGTGTGTGTGTGTGTGTGTGTGTGTGTGTGTGTGTGTGTGTGTGTGTGTGAGACACACAAACACAAACACAGAGATCAGTTCTACAGTGTTACAGCCAGCAACAGTAGCTGGGACTGGAACAGGACAAGCGGGCAAGCTTCTGGAAAACCCAATTTGGAAGATGGGTTGTGAATTCTTTTATCAGCCTGGTCAAAAGGAGAGGACTGGCTGCCTAATGTTTCACTTGGAATAAAAGAAACAATAAGTAACTCTGAGGTGACATGAAAGAAAGAGGTGATCATCTGGAGAACCCTGAAGGGGGCAAGTTTCATCAGCAAGACACTAAAGTGGCTGATAGAAGTAAATGTACAACAAATCTCTCTCTGAAAACCAACAAGAACCTTTCTGAGCAGTAACCATTTACCTTTCAAGCACCAAAGCCTGGTGAACCTCATAAATGTTAAATTCTGTGCACAATATAAGAATTCCCTGCAACCAGTGAACTTGGAGGAATGAGAAATGAGATTGGACTGTGAACCAAATAACTTTTCTGAACTTACACACACATTACATACATGTGTGCTTAAAATTAGAAGGAGGTTAAGTTAGGTTAGTGATAACCTAATAGTGATAAGTTAAAGTGTGATTCTGTTTTCATGTTTAAAGATCATTAAAAGCAACTTTTGATTAAGTAACCATTTGTCTTAGTGAATATCTATTGCTGCTGGGTTTATGGGTCCTTTGGGCCTGTAACACTGTGTATTCCATCTCCTGATAAAGGAAGAGTTTTAATGGTTTAGAAGGAGTTCTGAGGATGTTTTCTTGGAAAAGATGGATTGTTTTATGAGCAGACGCTGTTTCATCTGGTTGTCGAAGTATGAAATGTCAAGCAGGAATCAAATATATTCATCGAGGGTTACATAGATCAACTGATCAAAACATAAATGATCCAGAGGTTCTCAACGGGTTGTCTAAGGGAGAGGGTTTTCTTTTGGGAAAATCTAGATTTGAGGGCTCACCCTTTATAAATATGGGGTCACCCCTTCAAGACAGAAATGTTCAAAGTTTAAATGTATTGTTAAAGAACTTGCATGAGATTTTTCCTGTAGATCAGGCAGAATTTCTGCTTATTGGTAATTGAGAAATGTATATTCAGAGAGAGAAATGTAAACAAACTGCAAATGCAGAAGAAAATGTTCAGTGATAAATATTATGCAAAGTAGAAGTTCTTTAACCAGTCCCTGATGGAGTTTATCGTTGAGGAGTCTGATGGTGGAGGGGTAGCAGCTGTTCCTGAACCTGGTGGTGAGAGTCTTGTGGCACCTAGACCTTTCCCCTGATGGCAGCAGTGAGAACAAAGTGTGTGCTGGGTGGTGTGGATCCTTGATGGTTGCTGCTGCCCTCCGACAGCAATGTTCCCTTTAGATGTTCTCAATGGTGGGGAGAGTTTTGCCTGTGATGTCCTTGGGCTGTGTCTATGGCTTTTTCCAGGAAGACTTTGGTGTCTCCATACCAGGCTGTGATGCAGCACACTTTCCACTGTCCATCTGTAGAAGCTAGGAAAAGTTTCCATTGACATACTGAACCTCTGCAAACTCCTGAGGAAGTAAAGGTACTAACCTGATTTCTTCACGATGACATTAGTGCGTTGGGCCAAGAAAATATCCTATGAAATAATGACTCCCAGGAATTTAAATTTGCTCACTCTCTCCACCTCTGATCTCCCAATAATCACTGGATCATACACCTCTGGTTTTCCTTTCCTAATGTCCTCCAAGCAGCTCCTTGGTTTTGGTGATATTGAGTGTGAGGTTGTTGTTGGTGCCCCATTCATTTTCAATCTCCCTCCTGTACGCTAGATCATCGCCCTTTTTGATACAGCCCATGACCGTGGTATCGCCAGCGAATTTGTAAATAGTGTTGCCGTGTTGAGCCAGTCATTGGTGTAAGCAAGTAGAGCAGGGGACTAAAGTACACAGCCCCGTGATGCTCCAGTGCCGATGGAGAATGTGGAGGAGATGTTCTTGCCAATCCGCATTGGTTGGGGTCTGGGAGGTGAGGAAAAATACGATCCAATTGCAGGGTGGAGTGATGAGGATCTTGGAGCTTGCTGATTAGTTATGAGAGCGCTGAATGCTGAACTGTCGTTGATAAAGAGGATCCTGATGCATCTCTAATGTTCAAGTATTCCAGGGCTTTATGTAGAACCAGTGAGATGGCATCTGCCGTAGACCTGTTGCTGCCGCAGGCAAATTGGACCTGCTCAGAGATACAGAATCTATCTGAGGGGTAAACCAAAATAACCACCCTAAATGGTCTATTCTAATATCTGACAACGAACAGTGGTTAGCGTAATGCTATTATACTGCCATTGGCCTGGGTTTGAACCGACACTCAATGTTCTCTCTAATTTTTAGACGGCAGTGTGTGCAAAAACCCTACTACGTGCAAATTAATTACCTGTGTCAAAAGGATGTGTGCACCGAATGCTTGTGCAAATGTAAACTTGAAATTGTTTCAAGATAATTTTGGCATAGCCGGCCTCTCACGGCTAATAAAATGTACTGGCATGTTTTAATATAATACAAGTACGATTGCCTTCGATGAATTCACATATTTAGTTAAGATTTTATTCTATACTTTGAACTACTTTATGTACTCCTTTGTGCACTGGCTGTAAAACGTGTGTGCTCACGCATACGCACACATCTTCGAGGGAACAGTCGTCAGGTGTTTGTATGTCCTCTCTGTTACCTGCGTGGGATTTCTCTGGCTGTTCTGGTTTCCTCCACCCTCCAAGATGTCCAATGTTTGTAGGTTCATTGGTCACATGGGTGTATTGGGATGGGCCAGACCCATGGGCCAGAGGGCCTGTTCATATGCTGTACCTCCAATATTTTAAAATGCTGGAAATCCAGAAAAATAAAGCAGAAAATGTTGAAAATACTCAGCAGGCTGGGCAGCATCTAAACTAGATTCTTTTCCTGCTGGACAGGTCTCCAACATTTCCTGCTTATATTCCCTGACCTACACAGCCCTTGGAAACGATGAATCGTAGATATCCAGTGTCGGTGGGTTGTGTTTATCCAGAGTCGACTGCCCGTTGCAGGCAGTGGGTCTCCAGGATATCTGCTTCGGATAGATGTGAGGACCACAGAAAGGACTTTGGTCAGAATTCAGCACAAATGGACAGAAAATGGGCAACACCCTCCACAACGGTCACGAAACCGGTGCTACAGACACTGAGAAAACACACAGAAGTCAATTTGTGGGCATCAGTGTACTGGAGTTATGGGGGAATCTGGTGATATATCCAGCCTGTCTTTTGCTTGATAGGAATGCATCCAATAGCAATTCAAAGAGTAAATTATTGCCTCGATCTGATTTCACTCCCTCAATAAATGTAAGAAATGATCAGTTTCTACAATGAAACTTGTCAACACCAGAGGGCGCTGCAGGGTGGGACCAGAAAGCCTGTGCAAACTTGAGGGAATGAACCCAGGAAGGGGTTTACTGGTGCGGAACCAGCATTTTGGGACATCTCGTTAAAAATTCTAATTAACGGGGTATAATTGAAATGTCATTCTAATTGATTATTCCTGGATTTGTACACGATATTTAAAGCCGTATTTAATTATCTGCCAATGCAATAAAAGGCTAGTAATTCATCCTCATGGATGCAGAAACTGGTTAACATTTGTACTGCGACAGCAGGACGATTAGATCTTCGGTGGAAGAATTTCACATCTTTATTTGGTGCATGACTCAAATTAAAAGACTATGCATTTATTTCTGTGACAATTTCTTTCAAGGTTGACAGAGCTGGGGCTTTTAAGTGTAGACATACAAGATAGTAACATGCCCTTTCAACCCACGAGCTCATGCTGCCCCATTACACCCAATTGACCTCTGGTACGTTTTGAAGGGTGGGAGGAGACTGGAGACACCGGGAAAAACCCATGTAGACACGGGGAGAATGAACAAACTCCTTACAGACAGTGCAGGATTCAACCCTGCAGTGTTGCACTAGCTGCTATGCTAACCATTTGACAAAGGATCAGAGGTGACGAAATACAGGTGTATAAGATTATGAGGGGCTTAAATAGGATTGATTTATAGCAGATATTAAAGCACATCTGTTTAAGGTGAGTGAAGAAACATACAGTGGAGACATCAGAGGTAAAACTAAGAGACTGGTGGGTGCCCGGAACGTACTGCCAGGGAGGTGTGGAGACTGGTACAATAGGGAAAATTAAAAGACTCTTAGACTGGCACATGGATGTTAGAAACATTGAGGGTTATGGGTGTCAGGTAGGGAAAAAGTAGTTCATTTTGAGGTTTCCAGAGATCAGTACAACATCATGGGCTGAAGGGGCTGTACTGTGATGTTCTATGTTTGATTTCTAGAATGTGCTAAAGCTGCACTTAAATTTTTTAATTTAGATGTACATTTTGGCCCACGAGTCCGTGCCAACCATTTATGCCCCATTAACCTACTCCCCTACATTTCAAACGGTGGGAGAAAACCAGAGGCCCCTGGAGAAAACCCTCACAGACACGGGGAAGAGCATACAAACTCCTTACAAACAGTGCGGGATTCGATCCCCGGTCCGGTCCCGATCGCTGGCGCTGTAAAGGCGTTGTGCTAACAGCTGCACCAAACGTGGGCCGAAAGGGACTGTAACTGTCCTATATGCCTACACTTAAAAGCCCCAGCTCTGTCAACCTTGAAAGTTGTTAATTGGATTTAAAAACCAGTGCTGAGTGGATGCCTCGTGTCTACACTGAGTGCCTGTAACTGGTTTTCACTAAAACAGGTCTGAGTCCATTCTTCCTGTCTCCTGTCGAGACCCTGAATCAAACTTTACTCTCACACCTGCTCCCACTGACCCCTTCAACACTTGTTCAGGTTCCTGCTACCATTTTGTTTAATCCTTGTCAAAGGGATCACATCTGAAACATTGGTTACCCTTTGACCCTGATAGACGCTGTGTGACTTGCTAAGTTTCTCATTTGTGTCTTGCACTACAATCACGGCCCCTGCAGACCTCCCTGTTTAACAACCTTGGTGTCCGGTTTTAACCCTGGGTGGAGCTTTATCTTTGTATCCCACCAACCACTGGTTCCACCATCCCAAGGGAGAAAGGATTCACAAGGATTGTATAGCTTGCGTTATAAGGAAAGATCGGACAGGCTGGGAAAACTTTAGGTGGAGTGAATGAGGCTAAGAACCATAGAACGCACAGATAACAGGCCATTCGGTCCACCTAGTTTGTGCCAACCATTGTTAGTCCCATTGACCTGCTCCCGGAGGAGGTGAATTAAATTTTAAATTTAGACATACAGCCTGGTAACAGGCCCTTCTGGCTCACGAGCCTGTGCTGTCCAAATACCCCAATGAACGGTGGGAGGAAAGCGGAGCATGCAGGGAAACCCCACGCAGACACGGAGAACGTACAAACTCCTTATAGACAGCTGCTGACTTGAACCCGGGTCACTAGCACTGCACTAGTGTTGCACAAACCCTTCCTTAACTCCCTTTCAGCCCCCACTGTGGTGGGATCCCACACACATTCTCTTATTGCCTTTTAGCGATCTCTTAGTGTATGTATGTCACCTGAAACATACTGACACTAGGAGGAGGTGTTGGTGATTGTGTTGGCATAAATCCTGGGGGCTTTATCAAGTGTATCCAGAACATTGTGCGCAGCGAGGGGAGAAATTGCTGGAGCCCTGGCAGAGAGTTTTGCATCTTTAGCCACAGGCGAGGTACCAGAAGACTGGAGGGTGGTGAAGTTTGTGCTTTTATTCAATAGGGGAATCAGGGATAAGGCGGGAATATCAGTGGTGGGAAACTTACTGCAGGGGATTTGGAGAGACAAGATCTATCTGGATTTGTATAGGCAAGCATCATGGGAGAGCACTTCACATGATTTGAATAAATCATTTGAAGAAGTGACCAAGAGGATTGGCAAGGGAAGGGTGGTCTTTGAGGAGATTTGGTATGTTACCGAAGACTCTTGAAAACTTCTACATGTGTACGGAGGAGAGCATTCTGGCTGGCTGCATCACTGTCTGTAAGGCGGACAAGAATAAACTCCAGAGGGTTGTTAATTCAGCCTGCGACATCACGGGCACCAGACTTCACTCCATCGGGGTCATCTACAAGAAAACAGCCTCTCTCCTCAAGGACTCCCATCACCCAAGCAATGCCCTCTTCACTCTGCTACCATCAGGGAAAAGGTACAGGAGCATAAAGATGAGCACTCAGCGGCACAAGGACAGTGTCTTCCCCGCTGCCATCAGATTCCTGAATGATCAATGAATCAAATATACTTCCTTACTTTGACTTTTAGTGGACTTTTTATTTGTTTTGTAAGGTGGTTTATATAAATTTTCCCCTGTGACACTGCCAAAAAACAATGAACTTTGGGACTTGTTCATGACAATAAATTCTGATTCTTGTAGAGGTTATCAGCGTGAACTTTAGCAGGTCCTGCATGGTAGGCTTGTCTGGGTAGTGGGGTCAGATGGGATCCAGAGAGAGACAACCAATTGGCTCAGTGGTAGGACAGTGGGTGGTAGGGAAGGCTTTTTCTTTTAACAGGTTGGAGGTCTGTGAGCACTGGAGTGCTGGGTTCACAGTGGTTTGTCATTTAAGATTTGGATGAAAATGAAGGGGAATGATTAGTACGTTTGGAGATGACAGTGAGGAGTGGACATCTGAGCTTGTTTGCAGGATATGTGTTTACTGGGAGATGGAATTTGAAGCAAAGTGATGCATTTTGGGAAGTTAAACCAGGGCAGGTGTACACAATTGATGGGAGGCCCTGGGGAGTGTTAACAGAGGGACCTTGGGCTCCTGAAAATGGGAGCGCAGATATTGAATGGTGAAGCAGGCCTGCAGCACGCTCATCTCATCCATGGGTCGTTCAGTACAAGAGCTGTGACGTCATGTTACAGCTGTAAAAGATGTTGGTGAGGCCTCATTTGGAGTATTGCGTGCAGTTCTGGTCGCTGTGCTACAGGAAGGATGTGATTTAAGGGAGAGAGGATGCAGAAAGGATTCACAAGGATTCTATAGCTTGAGTTAAGGAAAGATCGGACAGGCTGGGAGAACTTTAGGTGGAGTGAATGAGGCCAAGAACCATAAAACACACAGATAACAGGCCATTCGGTCCACCTAGTTTGTGCCAACCATTGTTAGTCCCATTGACCTGCTCCCGGAGGAGGTGAATTAAATTTTAAATTTAAACATACAGCCTGGTAACAGGCCCTTCTGGCTCACGAGCCTGTGCCGTCCAAATGCCCTAATAAACAGTGGGAGGAAAGTGGAGCACGCAGGGAAACCCCACGCAGACACGGAGAACGTACAAACTCCTTATAGACATCTGCTGACTTGAACCCAGGTCACTAGTGATAAAGATAAAGATAAAGGGAGAGAGATAAAGGGAACCTGAGGGCAGGCGTAGTTACAATATTTAAAGAAACATTTAGACTGTGACGTGGATAGGAATGGTTTAGAGCAGCCATTCTCAACTTTGTTTTGTGATGTTTCCTCCCCCCTGCCCAGGTCCCTGCTCAAGGTTTATGGGCCCCCCTTCCCTGAGAAGCAGTTGGTTTCTTCTGCACTTTTCGTCTACACAAAAAAAATGAATGATTTCAGTCTGTGGCCCCCAGGGGGCCCCCTTAAGAATGGTTGGTTTGGTGGGATATGGGCCAAACAGTGGGTTGGCACTTTGCCAATGGGTATTTCCCATGCTGTAAAACACCCCGACTCATTCTGAACTCTGCCCCCCACCGCCCCCCCCCACCGCGAGACCCTGCGACCATCTCTGTGACTGAAAATTAAAAGCCTGCAGATGCTGGAAATCTGAAATAAAAGCAGAACATGGTGGAAGTACTCGACAGGTCAGGCTGCATCTGTGGGAGGGGAAAGCGGAGTTGACGTCTCAAGTCAAAGGTGCTTCTTTGGAATTGTTGAAGGATGTCATCGCCCGCGTCCACTCAGGTTAATTCTGAAGTCAACCAAAACAAGTTGGAAACTTTCTGCAGAATCAGGAACAAGTCATGGCAGCATCGGAATACAAATATTTATATAAACCACTTTACAACAATAAATCAAAATAGTGCACGAAAAGTCAAAGTGAGGCAGTATCTGTGGTTCGTTGTTCATTCAGGAATCTGATAGCAGTGAAGAAGAAGCTGTCCTTGTGCTGCTGAGTGCTTGTCTTCAGGATCCTGTACCTTTTCCCCAATGGTCACAGAGTGAAGAAGGCATGGCCTGGTGTTATAAATAAAGGTTCGCGTGGGTCCCACAAGTTAAGAACCAGACCAAGATCGAGGTATGAAGCACATTTATTCTCAAGAGGTGCAGAGGAAACAACGGAACCTGAACACTAAATTAACTTAAACACACAGTTCGCAAGAGGATGAACATGCACTAACGAGGGAAAACCAGCATAACTGACACAAACACACATACAGTAAACAATCAGATCAGGGTAACGCTACATGCCCCCATCCCTTGACCTGTACAGACATGGCTCTGACTAACTGGCCTCGGGATTCATTCCAACCCAATACAGAAGGTGATACTCATGGGCCACAAGGAGTCAAGGGAGAGTGAGCAAAAGAAAGCACGGTCCTTAATAATCCTGCAGCAGGTATTGGGGGGCTAATCACTTGGGGACAGGCTGACCCCTTTGGCTGCTGTGACCAATGACTCAAAGCCAAGTGCAGGGGCTCAGCAGGGTTCAGCCCAGGTGATTCACCTGGCCCAATTAGGTGAGGATCTGGGCTGTCCAGGCAGGCTGCCTGGAGCCCATACCTGGTCATTTTAACAGGCCAATCACGAGGGTCACCTTGATGGCTTAGGGTGAGTCTGGCCTTGATTGGCATTCAATGTGTCCTCCAAATAGGAGCCCAGCAGTGCCACCATGTGGTGGCCACAATCATTACACCTAGGTGGAGGGGGTCCTTGAGGATAGAGGCTGCTTTCTTAAGACACTGCCTCTTGTAGATGTCCTCAATGGAATGAAGTCTGGAGTTTTGTCTTGTCCTGAGAGTTGGTGCCTCAGTACCAGACAGTGATGCAACCAGCCAGAATACTCTCGATGGCACACCTGTAGAAGTTTCCGAGAGTCTTCAGTGACATACTGAATCTCCTCAAACTCCTCACAAGGTATAGCCACTGGCGAGCCTTCTTTGTGATGGCATCGACATGGAGGCTCCAGGACAGCTCCTCGGAGATGTTGACACCCAGGAATCTGAAGTTCTTGACCCTCTCCACCACTGAGCCCTCGATGAGGACTGAATCATGTTCTCCTGACTTCCTCCTGAAGTCCACATTTGCAGTTCACATTAGCACCTGTGTGAAGTAAAACAACTCATGTTTATGACTGAAGATGTTTCTCTCTCCACAGATGCTGCCTTACCTGCCAAGTCTTTTGAGCTTTCTGTTTTATTTCCGATTTTCAGCGCATATTTGTATTCAATCCAGAGTTTCATTCTGAAACCAGCCGGTGTGTTTTCTGTTCTGGATTTGCTATAGACCCAGACAGCACTGAAATGGGCCCTTTGGCCCACCATGTCCATGTCTGCCAGAAGGAATTGCCTGCACTAATTACACACCACCCTGTGTCACTTTCTGAGTCCTGTGGTTCGTGTTTGTCCAGACAATCCCTGCCTCCACCACTTCCACCAGAGGTGTATTCTGGTTTGCAGCCATTCCCTGGGTGAAAATATTCTTTCTCAGATCTCTTCAACCCCTCTTATGCGCTTTAACCCGATGCCCTCTGGTCTGACCATCTCCGCTGTGGGGAGGTTTCTTGCTGTTCATGTTTACCAAAATTTCATGCACCTCCCCCCAGCTTCCTCTGCTCCAAGGAAAACAAACTCAGCCCCTCACTGTCTCTGAAACACTCCATCCTGCAGAAGGTCCTTGGCACCATATGCAGTCATATCCTTACTGGTGTGGTGATGAGAACTCCCCATGGAAATCCAACTCTGGTCAATGAAGAGTTTTCCAAAATTGTATCACAACTTTCCTTCACCAACATCGTTAGAATTTTGGTGTATATGCATGTTGTACCATATACACGAGGCGCTCTAGTATTTGCCAAAGCCCTTTCCTGCTCACGGAGTCGAAGGCTTTGGTGAGATCAACAAAGGTGATGTAGAGTCCTTTGTTTTGTTCTCTGCACTTTTCTTGGAGCTGTCTGAGGGCAAAGACCATGTCAGTAGTTTGCGCGAAAGCCGCACTGTGATTCTGGGAGAACATTCTCGGCGACACTAGGTATTATTCTATTTAGGAGAATCCTAGCGAAGATTTTGCCTGCAATGGAGAGCAGCGTGATTCCCCTGTAGTTTGAGCAGTCTGATTTCTCGCCTTTGTTTTTGTACAGGGTGATGATGATGGCATCACGAAGGTCCTGAGGCAGTTTTCCTTGGTCCCAGCAAAGCTTGAAAAACTCATGCAGTTTGGCATGCAGAGTTTTGCCGCCAGCCTTCCAGCCCCAAAGTTCCTCAACATGGTTATCCAACTGCACGAAAACCAACAAGGTCGGGTCAGATACAGCAATGAGCTCTCTGAACCCTTCTCCATTAACAATGGTGTGAAGCAAGGCTGCTTCCTTGCACCAACCCTCTTTTCAATCTTCTTCAGCATGATGCTGAACCAAACCATGAAAGACCTCAACAATGAAGATGCTGTTTACATCCGGTACCGCACGGATGGCAGTCTCTTCAATCTGAGGTGCCTGCAAGCTCACACCAAGACACAAGAGCAACTTGTCCGTGAACTACTCTTTGCAGACGATGCTGCTTTAGTTGCCCATTCAGAGCCAGCTCTTCAGCACTTGACGTCCTGTTTTACGGAAACTGCCAAAATGTTTAGCCTGGAAGTCAGCCTGAAGAAAACTGAGGTCCTCCATCAGCCAGCTCCCCACCATGACTACCAGCCCCCCCACATCTCCATCGGGCACACAAAACTCAAAACGGTCAACCAGTTTACCTATCTCGGCTGCACCATTTCATCAGATGCAAGGATCGACAACGAGATAGACAACAGACTCGCCAAGGCAAATAGTGCCTTTGGAAGACTACACAAAAGAGTCTGGAAAAACAACCAACTGAAAAACCTCACAAAGATAAGCGTATACAGAACCGTTGTCATACCCACACTCCTTTTCGGCTCCGAATCATGGGTCCTCTACCGGCATCACCTATGGCTCCTAGAACGCTTCCACCAGCGTGGTCTCTGCTCCATCCTCAACATTCACTGGAGCGACTTCATCCCTAACATCGAAGTACTCGAGATGGCAGAGGCCGACAGCATTGAATCCACGCTATTGAAGATCCAACTGTGCTGGGTAGGTCACGTCTCCAGAATGGAGGACCATCGCCTTCCCAAGATCGTGTTATATGGCGAGCTCTCCACTGGCCATCGTGTTAGAGGTGCACCAAAGAAGAGGTACAAGGACTGCCTAAAGAAATCTCTTGGTCCCTGCCACATTGACCACCGCCAGTGGGCTGATATCGCCTCAAACCGTGCATCTTGGCGCCTCACAGTTCGGCGGGCAGCAACCTCCTTTGAAGAAGACCGCAGAGCCCACCTCACTGACAAAAGACAAAGGAGGAAAAACCCAACACCCAACCCCAACCAACCAATTTTCCCCTGCAACCGCTGCAACCGTGTCTGCCTGTCCCGCATCGGACTTGTCAGCCACAAACGTGCCTGCAGCTGACGTGGACATTTACCCCTCCATAAATCTTCGTCCGCTAAGCCAAGCCAAAGAAAGAAAAGAAACCATATACACGACAATAAAATCATGAAACTCCATCGTGCCAGTGAAGTCACGGCTTCATTCTTAACTGCCACCTCTGCCTGCAATCCTACCATCTGTGATTGCTGGATTCGTTCACCAAGGTGCCTGTCGACTCTTCTTATTTGTCTGGTACTTTGTTCTACCGCCAGGTGAAGTAGGATGACTGCATGGGGTGGGGACTGACTGCGTAGGGTGGGGATTGACCGTCAAGAGTGGGGACTGATTGCGTAGGGTGGGGACTGACTGCCAGGGATGGAGGCATCACTAGGGGGTGGGGACTGACTGTCCAGGGGTGGAGACTGATTGCCAGGGGTGGAGACTGGCCATCAGGGGTGGAGACTGGCCATCAGGGGTGGAGACTGGCCATCAGGGGTGGAGACCGAATGTTAGGGAGTGGAGACTGAGCATTGGGAGAGGGGTTGGGGGGGAGACTGAGTGCCAGGGAGTGGAGACTGAGCATTGGTGGCGGGGGGGAGGGAGAGTGAGCACTAGGGAGTGGAGACTGAGCACTGGGAGAGGGGTTGGGGGGGAGACTGAGTGCCAGGGAGTGGAGACTGAGCACTGGGAGGGGGTGGGGGAGACTGACCACCAGGGGAGGAGTCTGATTGCTAGTGGGGTGGAGACTGATCGCGGGGTGGGGGAGGAACTGATTGCATGAGGTATGGATTGACCCCCCCCCCCCGGGATGGAGTGTGACCACTGGAGATGGGGACGGACTGACTGCCTTTCCCCGGTTTATGTAGCCCCGCCCATGATGCATTTAGCCCCGCCCCGGTGTCTGTGGTCCCGCCCCGTCCCGGGACCCAGCGGAGTTGATCGCGGGCGGACGGAGTGAGTGGGCGGTGAGACCGCGGGGTTTTCCCGGCCGTGGCGGCTCCGCAGCCGGACACACGGGGTGAGTGAGCTCCGGGTCCCCGGGCAGGGTCTCCCCTTTCCTTCCACCCCGGACCCCAGCTGCGGGACGGGGCCGCTTCGGTTTGCTCTGGGAGGGAAACGCAGCCTAGCTCCCCACCCCCTCCCGGGGGAGGCTGCGGGACAGCCCCCCCCCCCCCCCCCCCCACTCCACCCTGGCTCAGCTGCAGCGCCCGTCCCGCGGAGCAGCGCTGGGATCGTTCGCCAGGACGGCCGGCAGCTCCACGTCCTCCCACTTTCCCGGGAAACGGGGAAAGTTGAGGGGACTTGTCAAATAAAAGTTTTGTAAAAATCTGAATGCCGGTTTGATGGTGAATAAACTGAGCTGGAGAAACCCAGCAGGTCCAACAGTCTCCTTTATGTGGCAAAGACCAAGGAAGGAAAGGTAAGGGGTGCATGTACCAGCGCTCCGGGCTTGTCCCAAATCTCTGTGTCCAGTGGAGAGGAGATTTACCAGGATGCTGCCTGGATGGGAAAGTCTTGAGGGGCTGGGACTTTTCTCTTTGGACAGTAGAAGGATGAGGGGAGATTTAATAGAGGTCTACAAGATTCTGAGAGGCAGAGGGAGGGTGGGCGGCCAGTGCCTGTTTCCCAGGGCAGGAAGACCAAACACCAGAGGACATTTGTGCAAAGTGAAGGGAGGGACGTTTAGGGGAGACATCAAGGGCAAGTTTTTTTTTCTTATGTACTCAGAGAGTTGAAGGTGGCTGGAATGCCTTGCCAGGGGCTGGTGGTGGAGGCTGAAACATTAGAGGCATTTAAGAGTCTCTTGTGCACATGGACGGAAGAAAAATAGAGGGTTATCATTGAGGCAAGGTTTAGTATCTTTTGTTGGTACATGTGGGACAGCACAGCATGGTGGGCTGAAGGGCCTGTACTGTGCTGGTAGGTTTACCTTTGCTAGTTTCTCCAGCTTTGTGTTTTTACTTCAACCACGGTGTTTGCAGACTTTGGCATTTTACTCCTGGTTATGAACTGAATTCGGTCACTTGGACAAGCCTGGGGTTTTGACAGTGCAGGATGCCCCCAGAGGGCCATAGGATGGCACTTTAGGGGACACAACCAGAGCTTGAGGGGGGGGGGGGGTTTCAGGAACCTTGTGAGCAGTTTGTGTCTGATCTCGGGGGCTGTTCCCAGGGACGCGCCTAGAGTCAGACACCCAGAACAGCTGGAAGACCATCCACCCAGTGAAAGACGGACTTTGGTCTTCCTGAGACCTGTTGGGCTTCCAGCACACGGAGATGTCAGGGAGGGAATGCTGCCGACATTCACGAGGGTGCTATGGGGGAAGGACCACATTGTAGAATCCTCCCATTACTGGGTACTGAAGGGCTGAGAATGGGGTGGGGGGGGGGTAAGTCCCTCAAACAATACAGGCAGGAGTAACAGCAAGCGGCCACAGTGGTGTGAGTAGAAATGTACAGTGATGGAAATGTATGGTCATGACTCTAAGGGTGTGAAGAGTGGGAATGGTTTTCCTTTTAATCGTTAATTTAGTGTGAGTAAAGTCTATCTTGGGGAAAGAAAAATTGGTCAGAGTCCTTGGGTTATGGAAGTGTTAGCTTGCTTTGCTACAACTGATAGAAACCCTGGATTCCCCCTACAAGCATCAGTGAACATTTGTCAGGAGGTCAGGGTTCCTTGTGATGTCCCCTGCAGTGCAGAAGCCTGAGTGTCAAGTTTACATGAGGATGGCTCCAGGGGAAGGTGGCAGGCATGCATGCTCCAATTCCCTGGCCAGCAATCAGTGCATTCCAGAGAGAAAAGGGAGAGTGTGAGTGAGCTTTAAACAAAAGCCACCCTTCACTTCCTGGAGAATCCCCAGGACTTGCTTCACTCTGGGTTGCAAAGCATGTGTCTGTAAAAACTCACCCATAGGTGAGTTTGGGTGGGAGTGCCTTTCGATGGTTTGTGCATGGACCCATGTCTTCTGTGTCTTGTATCTGCTCCATTTGGTGTGATTGTGGGCAAGGATTTAAATTTAAAAAAAAATTTAGAGATCCAGCATAGTAACAGGCCCTTTTGGCCCTCGAGTCCGTGCTGCCCAATTATCTACAACCCCGGTACATTTTGAACAGTGGGAGGAAACCGGAGCCCCCAGAGAAGACCCAAGCAGATGCAGGGAGAATGTACAAACTCTTTACAGTGTGGGATTTGAACTCTGGTCCTGATCGCCGTAACAGCATTGCCCTAATCGCTATGCTAACTGTGGATTCATACAAGTCAGCGAAGATGTTACCTTTCGAGGTTAGGTCATGGAAAGCAATCCCTCATCATGGAAAACTCTCCCTCCCCATCTTTCTCATTTCCTCATCACCATCTCCCACCAGCTCCCCATCCTTTCCCTTCCTTTGGTCAGAGCTATCATTCTACCCTCTCCACCATCAGCTTTCTCCTGCTCCTCCTCTCCTTTCCCTTATCCCCTCACCATTTTGTTTAGACATCTGTCTGATTTTTGATGCACCTGAAGAAGGGCTGAGGCCTGAACCCTTGGCTGTCTTTCCCTTCCTGTGGGGGCTGCAAGAACTGCGGACTTTCTCAAATACCTTTATGCCTGCAATTGACCCCAGCATCTGCAAACTTTCTTGTTGACTCTATCTACTTTGGGAACCTGGTATCACGTGGATGATGTGACACCCCCCCCCCACCAGACCACAACTTCCTCCCCACTGGAACTGACTGAGTATAACCAGAAATTTGCTGTTGCTTCTGGGGAGGATCGGTGGTACAGCAGGCAATGCTGCCGTTTCCCAGCTCTGGTCACCTGGGTTGCGTTCGGAACTCTTATCTTGTTTGCTTGGAGCTTGCTTCTCTCATCTACCCACCCATTCTCCCGAAATTCTCCTTCCCCCCCCCCCCCACCCCCATATCTTAACACAAGTCAATTTGGCAACTGCGAATTGCCCCTGGTGTGGGGGGGGGGGGGGAAGGAGAATTTTGGGAGAATGGGTGGGTAGATGAGAGAAGGAAACATGGGGTGGTGGGTTCTGAACGAATGGGAATGCTGTGGGAGCACTGGCGTCACCAGAGGGGGGTGACACCAGAATAACTGTCTAAAAATGTTTCCAGTGTTTCAGCAGAAATTAATTATTTTTTTTATATTATATGAAAAAAATCCCTGTAGTTAGTTGTAATGCACCTACAAGGCTAAAACTTTATGTTCATTTACTTTTTGAACCTTCTAATGTGCTCCGCAAGTCAGAGTAGTCGTTATTACCCAATTACAACGACGCTTCAAATCGCGTGGTTTCGTCTGCACGCCATGTTGTTGTCGTTGCTGCCTGGTGTTTTTCTAGTCGCTATTTTTGTCATATTTTCTGGGGCTTCAGCCACAATATTGTGGTCATTAGCGTTTGTGAATGGATTCATGTTTTTTTGAGAATGAAGGAAAAGGAGGAGGGGGAGTGACACCATGAGTTACCACACTGGGTGACACCAACCCTAGAGACGCCCCTGTGTGTGAGCTGGCGGGCATGATAGGCTGAATATTTTGTCAGATGAGAAATCCAGCATGGTTAGCATATCAATTAGCACAGTGTTATTATGGTGCAAGTGACCCATGTCCCAATATTCTGCTGTCCATAGGAGTTTGTACGTTCTCTCCATGACCATGTGGATTTCCTCCGGCTTCCCCCCCATGTTCCAAAAATGTGTTTGGTTTGGAAGGATGAGCGCAATTGGGTGGTATGGGCTCGTGGCTCAGAAGGGCCTGTTAAAGTTTTAAAAAAAAAACTCATTAGCTTGCCTCCTACCCAATTGATAAGGTCCATTTTCTGGAGACAATATTGGGGCTACATCTCCTTTGGGGCGAAGTGCTTGCTTGTTCATGTCTTCATTGAAAGTAGGAACTATTCTCCGGGAGACCATGAGCAGAGCGCCAGGTTTAGTTCACTGAGAACATCCTCAGTTGTTCAGAGGCTGTGTGATGCGCTGGAGGTGCTGGTGAATTCGATGGTCGATGTCTGCCTTTGATGAGCGGTGGCTCTGAGATATGGAAGAGATCAACGGGCTCCCATATCTTCTTGACGATCTTTGAGATGGTGGGAGTTTGGACGTGCAATGTTTAGTTGGAGGCCACTTCTTTTGCACTCCTTTCCCCTTCCACCCTTTCTCCCATCAATGTGCACCCCCTTCACATCTGATTTGGGGTTATCTGTGAAGGAAGCAGTGGAGTCACTGATCTTATTCAAGATTAAGATGAAAGATATTGGGATGTACCCGAGACCAAGGGAGATGGGGTTAGTGCGGGAAAGTGGCGCTGACGTGAATGATTCAGATTTATTGTCAGTACGTACATGACATCACATACAACCTGAGATTCTTTTTCCTATGGGCGAGCCAGAATTACCATTTATTGATGATGCAAAAACTACACAGTGTAAACATGTAAACAAATAAAGAACTGTAAACAGATAACAAATGTAAACAAAATGTGCAATACAGAGAGAATAAAAAAAATAATTAAAGTGCAGTCCCTGATTGAGTTTGTCGTTGAGGAGTCTGATGGTGGAGGGGCAGCAGGTGGTCCTGAACCTAATGGTGCGAGTCTGGTGGCCCCTGTACCTCTTTCCTGATGGTAGCAGTGAGAATAGGGCGTGTGCTGGGTGGCGTGGATCTTTGATGACTGATGCTGCCCTCCAACAGCAGCGTTCCCTGTGGATGTTCTCAATAGTGGGGAGGGTTTTGCCTGTGATGTCCTAGGGTGTCCACTACCTTTTGGAGGGCTTTACGCTTAGGGGTATTGGTATCCCCATACCAGACTGTGATATAGCCGGTCAGTGCACTTTCCTCTCTAGAAATTTTCCAGGGTTTCTGGTGTCATACCAAACCTCTGCAAACTCCTGAGGAAGTCGAGGCGCTGACGTGCTTTCTTTATGATGCCATTGGTGTGTTGGATCACCTATGATCTTAATGAATGGCCACCAGGCACCTTTTCCTGTGCTGTCGGGGCATCCTGTTAACCTGTTCTGTCTGAGCCAAACTAACAGGCGTAAAGAAGGAAATTTTGCTTTATTTGTGACTCCTGTCCCCTGCCGATTGCAGTTTGTGGAAGTGTATAGATTTGAATGTTGTACCAATAATCTGGAAATACTGAAAAAATACCGTCTGAATGTGGAAATCTTGTTTTAGGTGACTCGAGAGAATGAAAGTTGCAGGATTGTCATAAAACCTGTTTAGTTTGTTCGTTCTTTATAAAAGGGAAATTGTATGTTTGTCTTTCTGCCAAACTGATCTCACGCACTCGGCATTCAATGCATTTAGGGGAACCAGGAGCAGTTGCAGTGATCATCGCCTTCTCAGTGCTGTCCTTGATCTGAAAGGGAGAGGAGGCGCCTGATTTCCCAGATGTTGCAGCTCGGAAGGAGGCCGGCACCATGCTCTGGCTCCGTGCAGCTTTGCTTTACCCAAAGTGCAGAGCTCAGAGTTGGGCTTTGCTCTTGGCAAAATCAGTGTTTCATCAAGGTTCACCTTGACTTGTTCTTGCATTCTGTGCCTATAATTAAAAGGTGAGGTCTAATGTCTGGAGTGCTTCAATCACTTTCCCAATCACTTCCAACTAGCACTGCCTCACTTATCCCCCTGTTTGAATTGTCCCCTCCAGGTTATGATGCACAGCTCATAATCAATTGTCCAAATTGTAATAGTTCACACATCGTGGCCTTAAATTCATCTGCCTATTCCACCAGCGTGTCCTCTTGGTCTATTTACTCCCAGTTAACCACACCTTCCTGCTTTGTATCTGTGGGTTTGGAAATCATGACCTATTTTACACCCACCGCGGTCACGGATGCCCTGTCCCATTTTCTACCACTGATGCTTCTGACCTTTAGGCCTGATGACTTTACTACACGTGGCCTTTTGGACATTCATATACTCCTACTTCAGCCACCTTTCTTGCATCAACTCTTTCTGTTACTCTATCGAACACCAATTTGGACGTGTAGACCCCATGTAGGCTTTTTGTAAGCGTTGGAGAATTTTCTAAATGACTGCTAATTCTGTCTCTTGGAGTCTGCCGTTGATCGGCTGTTGTTACTATCCAGTTCACATTTATTCAGATCAATGTTTCTAATCCCTACACTGCAGCTCCTGAATTACACATTAGAACTCGTTTTGTATAATTAATCTTTCCAAACATGCTATTCTACCTGTCTTTATAAAAGTTTTAATGACGCAGTACAAGATCTGCAACCTGTTTTACGCCCAATTAACCCACCAAGTCTGTGTGTTTTTGGGGGGTGGGACGGGTGGGAGGAAAGTCGTGGGGAGAACGTGAAAACTCCTTACAAACAATGCTGGATTTGAATTTGGGTCCCTGCCGGTGTAACAGTGCTGCATTAACCATCTCGGGCTTTGCATTTTTTTTGTGTGAGGAGCTGTCTTGATTGGATTTAACTTCCCTGCGCCAGTTTTGACCACTGTGGAGATGGAATAATTTCTTGACCCTCTATTTCAGGTCAAACTTTCCTCGAACTTGATGCTGGAACAGCGTAGCCCCAGTGGCAGGATGGAGTTTTTTTTTAGTTTAAGGTTGCATTTGTCCATTGCCTGATATTAATCACTCTTTGAGTGTCATATTAGAAAATCTGGGGATATATGTTGACATCTATCTTCTGAACAAGTTTGGGAAATAGTTTGGCATTACGTTACAAAACTGTGGCGACCAACAGAACTTTAATATAATACTATCGCTAGCTGCTACCAGCTATGGCTCTGTGAGCCTATTAACATAGGAGAAATTATAGCTGCATGCAGGTTAGCTCAGAAAGAGCACGCTGTTTCCAGAAAGAACAACACAAACCCTAGTTGAGTGTAGTTAACACTGATAACTTTATTGGACTCACAGCCCTGCTTTTATTCTCAAACTGAGGGCCGTGGTCAAAGTCCTCTTGGCACTGATTGGTGTGTTTGTAATCCGCTTTCCCTGATAGGCCAGTTGAGCTCTTTTGGTTATAGCCAATTGGAGGGCAGCGCCGCGGGCCTCGTGCAGCCTGCTGGACTGTCGCGTTCGTCCTTCATGGGGGAGCTGCGAAGGGCCGCCACAATACAATTATATGAGCTTTCTAAAAAATGTACAGTGTGATTGACGGGCAAAACAGTAGGAACCTTTGAACTTTAATTTTAGGCATTGCAAAGTTTGTTTGTCAGTGAAGCCAGTGATGGGTGAATGGATGGATATACATACAGTTGAGGCAGCGGTGGGCAAGTGCAGAGCTAGCATTCACTTTGAGAGGACTGGAATATAAAGGCATGAATGTACTGCAGCACAGAGACATGCTGGAGAAACTCAACAGGTCACGCAGCATCCGTTGGAAGTAAAAGGCAAATCAATGTTTTGGGCCTGATTCTGCTCCCAGGGTGAGGCCTTCCTTTCAAGGACATCCACAGCCTGCAAGGTGATGAGCGACTATCTCCTCTCCACTGCAGTTGTCTCTTTCTGGCTCATGTTCCATCGGCAAGGGAAGGATCCGACTTGACGGACTCCTCTCACCGCCAGCCAGGCCCTGCCAATGAGGCATTCTGCCAGACGACCTGGACGGTTTGTTCAGGGAACCACCCCACAGTATCCATTGAGTCCTCATCTGCAGGACACTCTGCGCTGACCACTGCCTGGTGGACTTGCGGTCAAGGTTGTATTCCTGGAAAAAACATTTCCACTGAGGATAGGTGTTGCTGCAAGGTGCAGCTGACTGACTGGGACATTGTGCAGCTGACTGACTGGGACATTGTGCAGCTGACTGGGACATTGTGCAGCTGACTGGGACATTGTGCAGCTGACTGGGACATTGTGCAGCTGACTGGGACATTGTGCAGCAACGGGGCCAGGCCCAACCCCTGGGTCCGGTAGAACTCAGCACAGTGGCACTTGATGCCTTCGTATTTTGGTTCCACACACAGCCTGTTGCAGCCACACACGATGGTAGTCTTCAGGATGAGGGCCACATTGGGTATGCCCTTGTCCCTGCATGGTGGTCCTCGAACCCTCCATTTTGGATCTCCGAGTGACTCTGAAGCTAGGGGGTTTGCTCTTTGGAGCGATGGAGGGTGAGAGGTGACTTCATTATGAGAGGCATAGCTAGAATGGACGCCAGCAATTTGTGAACCTGAGAGGGTCAAATCCTGCGCCTGGTGCTTTCATTGTGGCCCTCGACTTCAGGTAGACTAGACGCAGACTGGGAAAGCATTTTGTTGAGCACCTCCACCCTGCCCGCAGAAAAGGTGGGGATCTCCTAGAGTCCACCCATTACAATTCTGTGCCCCACTCCTATGCTGACATGCGTCCATGGCCTCGTGCACCAGCAGATTGGAGGAACAACAGCTTGTAATCCATCTGGACACTCTCCAACTGGATGGCATTAACATTGACCTCCAGTTTCTGTTAGGCCTCTTCCTCTCTTCCCATCCCTCCTTTCCTCTAGCTCTTGCCCCCTTCCCTCTCTCCATTCAGAGAGCCACCCCCTTCCCCCTCCCACCTGTGACCACTTGCCTGTGGCTCTGTGTTCCTCCCCCTAACCTTTTAATTCTGACGCCTGCCTTTTTGCTCAACCTTGATGAATTGCTCGGGCCCGAACTGTTGGTTATTTATTGTTACCTTTGCTACGTAAAGGGCGCTGCCTGACCTGCTGAGTTTCTCCAGCAGTTTTGTGTAATCCATAAACAACGTGCTATCCTGGTAAGTCAACCCACATTTAAGCACACTTTGCTGATTCAAGCTGAAAAAGAAATGTACCAAATCAAAACTTGTTTTCATCACATGTTCAAGTAGAAATGCATTGGGTCACAGAGTAAACATTCAGGAAACTGTTAGTGCCATCTGGTTGGAGGGTGCCCAGGTGGAAGATGAGGTGGAGGCCCTTCATTCTGCAGGTGGTGTCAGTCTGGCAGTGAATGGGACCATGGACAGACCTGTCAGCAAGGCAATGGGATGGAGAATTGAAACAGATGACCAACTGCTTGCATCCGTTTGCCGAGCACTTGAGATGGCTTAATAGAGGTATACAGAACTCTGAGGGACTTAGATAGGGTGGGCAATAGCAAGGGCTACAATAGCAGATGACCAAGGATGTCGGTTTAAGGTAAGTTGAGGGGAGATGTCAGAGGTAAGTTTTTAATTGAAGAGTGGCAGGTGCCGGATGTGCACTACTGGGAGTGGTGGTGGAGGCCGGTAAAATGGGGGGGGGGCGCGGTTAGCGCAACACCATTACAGCGCCAGTGATCGGGGTTTGAATCAGACGCTGTCTGTGAGGAGTTTCTCCCCGTGTCCTGGGTTTCCTCCAGGAGCTCCAGTTTCCTCCCACCCTTCATTAACTTGTAGGTCAATTGGGGTGTAATTGGGCGCCACAGGCCGACAGGGCCTGCTGTATCTAATTTTTTTTTAAAAAAAGGAACATTTAAAAGACTCTTTGATCAGCACTTGGATGTAACAATAATAGAGGGTTAGGGGTGTGAGGTAGGGAAGGGTTAGATTGCTGTGGAATAGATTTACATAGGGTCAGCATATCAGGAGCTGGAGGGCCTGGGCTGTACGTAATCCCGTGACACGTAACACCGACACAGGCAGTTTCCCTTAAACAATAAGCTATAGAAGTTTGTTCATCAAAAAACAAAAGCAGAGTGTCCTGGATAACAGGGTTAATCTGCAATTCAGTTCAAGTGGGTTTCAAAGTCTACAAGTCACTTGGATTGAGCATCTGTGTTCACAGAGTGTGCCTGGATGCTTCTCGTGGACGTTATTACTCCTAAGTCGTTCTTGTCACATGTTTTTGAATTAGAGCTGAGGTAATAAAAAAATCAAAAAAAAAGTTATTGCAATTAAATAAATTGCAGTTAAATAAATCAATCATGGGCATGATTCAAAGTTATAGAATTTGCCTGATGGGTTTCAGACAAATAATCCCCATGCCTTTAAGGTAGCATTGATCTGTGAGGTACAAGGACTCCCTAAAGAAATCTCTTGGTGCCTGCCACATTGACCACCGCCAGTGGGCTGATATCGCCTCAAACCGTGCATCTTGGCGCCTCACAGTTTGGCGGGCAGCAACCTCCTTTGAAGAAGACCGCAGAGTCCACCTCACTGACAAAAGGCAAAGGAGGAAAAATCCAACACCCAACCCCAACCCACCAATTTTCCCTTGCAACCGCTGCAACCGTGTCTGCCTGTCCCGCATCGGACTTGTCAGCCACCAACGAGCCTGCAGCTGACGTGGACATTTACCCCTCCATAAATCTTCATCCGCGAAGCCAAGCCAGAGAAGAAGAACTATGAGAGCTGTGCTTCCAATATCAGATGACTATTCTGCACAATTGTATTTATTGCCTGTGGGCAAAAACATACAGAATGGTTGGTTGATCCATGCTAATTGTGTCTCAATTCAAATGGATACTTCTGGTGGTAATCCATTGCTTACTGCCTGCTGTTCCCTGAATTGTCTATGCCGAGGCAGCTTGGCTGGTGGGACCCCTGTCCCACATCACCCTTGAGGAGTAGGTGGTGCTGAACAGCCTTCACCAAGGGCTACTTCAGTTGAATTGGCAAGCAGCCAAATGGGGAGCTCTGTCCCACATCACCAAGCTTGAGGAACACCAGACCCCTACAGGCACCAGACTTCGCTCCAGCGAGGACATGCACAAGAGACGCTGTCTTAAGAAAGCAGCCTCTATCCTCAAGGACCCCCACTACCCAGGCCGTGCCCTCTTCACTCTGCTACCATCAGGAAAAAGATACAGGAGCCTGAAGACGGCACAAGGACAGCGTCTTCCCCTCCGCCATCAAATTCCTGAATGATGCTGCCTTACTTTGACTTGTGGCATTTCTATTTATTGTTGTTAGGTGGTTTAGATGAATGTTGGCACTGTGACGCTGCCACAAAACAATGAATTTTGTGACTTGTTCAGGACAATAAATTCTGATTCTGAGGATGTGGTGAACAGTTTTCATCGAGGGCTACTTCAGTTTAAATGGAAAGCAGCCAAATGGGAGCAGCAGAAATTCTCCCAGTGTTGCTACAGCTGTGATCGAGAAGTTGCTGTGAGGTTTTGTTTTGCTGAATTAATGCAGATGAGATACTGGCTGAATTGCTGGACGTTCTGTTTTGTCTCTTGCACTGTTTGACTTTGTACTGTGACGGTTTGGAAAGACTCATTGTTGCTGCTCTGTGAATAAATCTTGAGTCCGGTTACGTGCGTTTGCATGCCCCCTTTTGACAGAGATGCAGATTAATGGGTTTCTTTCCATATGCATCTTGGATAGAGGTGGGTAAGTTGTTTCCATTGGTGGAGGAGACCAGAACTAGGGGACATAACCTTAAGATTCAGGGTAGTAGATTTAGGATGGAGATGGGGGGGAATTGCTTTTCCCAGAGGGTGGTGAATCTGTGAAACTTGCTGCCCATTGAAGCTGTGGAGGTGACATCAGTAAATATATTTAAGGCAATGTAGGAGAGATTTTTTACATAGTAGGGGAATGAAGGGATATGGGGAAAAGGCAGGTCGATGGAGATGAGCCCATCATCAGATCATTGAACGGCGGAGCAGGCTCGACAGGCCGGATGGCCGATCCCTGCTACTATTTCTTGTGTTCTTCACGGGTGAGATACACCAGCACTGCTCCAAGAACCAAGGAATGGACTATACCAGAACTAGTATGTGGTGGGATCGGTTTTGAGTGAATTTGATAACCTTCATCTCTGTTCCAGTTGCAATCTATTTTGAGCAAGCAAATTTTAATGTTTTGGCTCACAACAAAATAACCAGGACACTATTAGTTTAATGATTAATATTGGACCCTGAGGTGAACATTTAGATATGTAATGAAATCTACAGTAAAAACACAACGCTGGTCAAACAGTGCACTTTATCTTTGCTACATACAAAACCAACGTTTCAGGCTCGAGCCTTTCAGCAAGACGTGAGCAAAATGTAGGCAGGTGTGTGAGCATCCTGTGATTTGTGTCATGAGGGGAGGTCTGATGTCTGTTGGAAAGAAACTGTTTTTGAACCCAGAGGTGTAGGTCTTCAGGCTTCTGTTCCTTCTGCCCAAAGGGAGCAGTGAAAAGCTGTGATCAAGGTGAAGGAGATCCTGTGTGATATTGGATGCTGAGATATCTTCAGGTCTGAGCCTATGATGGACCAGCTGTGTTTGCCTTCTGCAGTCTTCTGTATTCCTGGGCATTTAAATTCCCAAACCAGGGTGTGATGCAACCTGCCACTATTCATTTTACAAAACACCTGCAGAAGTTTGATAGAACATCCAATGACGGGCCAAATCTTCTCTGAAAGTAGAGCGTTGGTGAGCCTTCATCACAGTTGCCTCCAGGAGGGGACCTCTGAGGTATGGACTCCCAGGAACGTGAAGGTTCGGACTCTATCCACTTCCATCCCATCAATGCAGACAGACATGAGGTCCCTCCCCTCTGTTAGGATACAGGATGGAGATTGGGAATCTGGCTTTGGTGATATTGAGCAAGGTTGTTGTTCTGGCCCCATTCAGCCAGATTCCCAATCTCCCTTTACCTCCCTGGAACATCCCCCACCCCCCCACCCCCTCTCCCTCACATCCAGTTTTTGGCCAACAGTGGTGGTGCCATTTGTAGATTGAGTGGTGGTGCCATTTGTAGATTGAGTGGTGGTGCCATTTGTAGATTGAGTGGTGGTGCCATTTGTAGATTGAGTGGTGGTGCCATTTGTAGATTGAGTGGTGGTGCCATTTGTAGATTGAGTGGTGGTGCCATTTGTAGATTGAGTGGTGGTGCCATTTGTAGATTGAGTGGTGGTGCCATTTGTAGATTGAGTGGTGGTGCCATTTGTAGATTGAGTGGTGGTGCCATTTGTAGATTGAGTGGTGGTGCCATTTGTAGATTGAGTGGTGGTGCCATTTGTAGATTGAGTGGTGGTGCCATTTGTAGATTGAGTGGTGGTGCCATTTGTAGATTGAGTGGTGGTGCCATTTGTAGATTGAGTGGTGGTGCCATTTGTAGATTGAGTGGTGGTGCCATTTGTAGATTGAGTGGTGGTGCCATTTGTAGATTGAGTGGTGGTGCCATTTGTAGATTGAGTGGTGGTGCCATTTGTAGATTGAGTGGTGGTGCCATTTGTAGATTGAGTGGTGGTGCCATTTGTAGATTGAGTGGTGGTGCCATTTGTAGATTGAGTGGTGGTGCCATTTGTAGATTGAGTGGTGGTGCCATTTGTAGATTGAGTGGTGGTGCCATTTGTAGATTGAGTGGTGGTGCCATTTGTAGATTGAGTGGTGGTGCCATTTGTAGATTGAGTGGTGGTGCCATTTGTAGATTGAGTGGTGGTGCCATTTGTAGATTGAGTGGTGGTGCCATTTGTAGATTGAGTGGTGGTGCCATTTGTAGATTGAGTGGTGGTGCCATTTGTAGATTGAGTGGTGGTGCCATTTGTAGATTGAGTGGTGGTGCCATTTGTAGATTGAGTGGTGGTGCCATTTGTAGATTGAGTGGTGGTGCCATTTGTAGATTGAGTGGTGGTGCCATTTGTAGATTGAGTGGTGGTGCCATTTGTAGATTGAGTGGTGGTGCCATTTGTAGATTGAGTGGTGGTGCCATTTGTAGATTGAGTGGTGGTGCCATTTGTAGATTGAGTGGTGGTGCCATTTGTAGATTGAGTGGTGGTGCCATTTGTAGATTGAGTTGGAGCTGAGTGTGATTATGCAGCCACGGGCCCACAAGGAATCGAGTGGGGGGAACTAAGTATTGCCCAGGGCTCCTCATCCACCCCCCCTTGATCTTTGTATCTAGAGATCTGTTCAGTGAATTGGCTTCTGTTGGCCTTTGTGGAGTAAATTCCACAGACTCACCACCCTCTCAGTGAAAACGCTTCTCTGCATCTTGGCCTGAGGCATCTTGCCCCGTGATCTGAGATCATTCTGGAGACTCTGGGTGGACTTTCCATGTTTCAACTGGATCAAATTTATAATTAACCCTGCATTACAAGCGTAGTGCTAAACTTTCTTTTAAATTTAAGATGAAACTTTTATAACCTTATCTGATTGCATCCGATGAACAGGATGATGTTGACCCTGTAGCTAACTGAGTCTCAAAGCCGGCTTATTTTTATGTTGCACGTCTTTGCTGTTACGCACGAATAAATTATGAATGGGCGATTGGTTTAAAGCGGAAAAGAAGATCTTGAGTGATCTTTAACAGATTGTACATTGTGCGGGAAAAGTTCTTTACATTTAAAATGTAGGTTTTGAGCTAAATTGTACAGTTTCGTAATTATTTGAGAAAGTGTGGCCCTAAACTTTATTTGTGTATTGAAATATGGATTCAGATTTCTTGTCAGGCTACATGCATACAGCTCTGAGGTTCTTATTTCCTGTGGGCGCGGCAGAATGACCACTTATTGGTAGTGCGGGCGCCTGCCTACATTTTCCTCAGACCTTGATGATGGACTTGTCTGAAACGTTGGTTCTGTACCTTTTCTCTGTAAAGGTCATTGTTTGACCTGCTGAGTTTCTCCAGCATTGTTTTTTTTACCTTGAGTTTTGTCTGCCTAATGGACTTTCGCAAGTATTTATAGTTCAAATTTGCTTTGTGTCATTTGTGGAAATGTTAGATGTTTTCTTTAGGTCGCGTACAAAGATATACAATATGACCCAAAAAACCTCTCTTAAAAGGAAAATGTTGCAGGGTTAAAAGTCAAGTATACTTGGATTGAACACAGCTATTGTATTACAGAGAATATTGTTTTTGCAAAGGTTAAAGCATCTGCATTACTCATCCATATTGTTCAAGCTTCCTTTACAAGTTGAGGGAAGTGATTGTCTGCTTTTTCCAATGGGTTTGGCAGATGGCCTTGGTTTTGATGCCATTTTTCTTGCCAATTGAACAGATTATTTCTATAGATTCATCGTTACACAGCACAGATACAGGCCCATCGACCTAACTTGCCCATGTTGACCAATTTATATCTTAATGTATTGTTGGGTAGCAGACTTTAAAAAGAAAGGTAATTTGTCAAAGTCAGGAACAAGCAAGATGTGATGTATCTTGGGGACCAGAATGAATTGGAGTTTGTCATCTTCAAACGTTTTTGTTACATAAATATTTTACCTTGTTCAGTATCCAAGCAGACCTTTTTTTTGAGAATTGAATTACTTCTTTCCCAGGTTGAAACGCTTTCTTTCTATTACATTAAATGAGCCGAGTGGACTTCTTCATTCGTTGCTCACGGTGAGGACTTTAGTTTGGTGTTTGTTGAGCTCTCGTGCTCTTGTTCTCCTTCCGGTTTGTGACAACGCTGCGTTGAAGGCATTGCGTAATTGGAAGATGTCACTTGGTTATAATGTTGCATTTTCAGGTCCACAAAATGAGCAATAATTTTAAATTTAGACGTACCACACAGTCACAGGCCCTTCCGGCCCATAAACCTGCACCGCACAATTAACCTATAACCCCCCACCCCCGGTAAGTTTTGAGAGTTAGAATAAACTGGAACCCCCCCCCAGAAGAAACCCACGCAGACACCGGGAGAACGTGCACATTCCTTACAGACAGCGCCAGATTCTATCCTGGGTCACTGGTGTTGTAACAGCGTTTTGCTAACCGCTATGCTAACTTTGCCACTATATTCTGTATTTGCCACCTGATTTTAGACAATTGGAAGGAATTTGTGTGTAAATCCAGCATTAAAAAGGTCTGTATTCCACTTAAAGAAGTACAATGCAGATCTACACAGATGAACAGGCAGATAAGTGGTTTGTTTCAACGTGAAAAATGGGCACTCCGATGGCGTGGAAAGTTGCTGTGTCATTTTTTTAGCAAGGTGAATTTTAAATTCTCTGGCTTGACAGATATCTTAAACAACCGGAAGAGTGTATTTTCTCTATGTAATAAAGCACTTCTATTAAGTGAATGGCACTTATGAAGGTCATGGAATTATTTTTAAAGTAAACAGTCTTTAAAATGTTAAGTTCATGTGTACACAAAGTAACACTGAGCCACGTAGTTTCACTCTTGGTGTGAAATTAAGATGCCCCTGCTCTTATTTTGCTGAGTTAATTCTCCTTCTCTATCCATTGTTGTCCTGTCAGACAAACAAGATATTTGTCATGCAGTACACTCACCAGCATGTCCTTGAAGTAGGAACTTGCCTGGCCTTCAGTGCTTTTGGCCCCAGCTCAATTTATTTTTCTCCTGTGCCCAGGCAGAGATTTTACTCCATTTAAAATCAGACCTGTAATCGTCAGCATTTGCAAGTAGGGTAGATGTAAGCATACTGGCCAGAAAGCAATTACTTCCATAGATTGCAGTTGGTTCTTCAGTGTGAACTTGGTCACGCATCAGTGGCCGTGAACACACTAGTCGTGGGCATTGCATTGGCCAACTGCCCCAGGCACATGCGTGAATCTAAAATAGAGTAAAGCAGCATGGAGATAGGAATCTGTATTTAAAAAGTAACACGCAAGGCATCCTGGAGTGTCTTTGAGAATATCGGATGGATAAGCAGATAAGTTATGAATAGCTAAAACTTTGTTCTACTCTTTCTTTCATTTTTGTTTTGGCAGACGAAGGGAGAAGTTTTGTGTTTTTGATACTGAGATAATACTGCTTTTTCTTTGGACTCCCACCCCTTGGAGTGTTAGTTTACAGAACTAGAGCACCTCGCAGAGTAGAGGGCTTCACCCATTACAAGGTCAGGCAGCACAAACAGTGGGCAACTCTGTTCCGTGTGAGTGAGTCTGAGAACGAGCTATTGATCAGTCCCACACATTTCCCATAGCCCCTCGGCTTGCCTCATTCTATCCCGAAAATGGCTCTTGTGCTTTAAATTCCTTGTTCTGTCTGACACCCCCCCCCCCCCCACCCCCTTGAGTATCTGCACCCTCTGTGAGGGCAGTGGTTTGTCCTGGACTCTTGTGGCCAGAGGCATCAATCCAAGTGTGGCCACTATCCATGTCTGATGCAGGCCCTCAGAGTTTCCTCATCACAATGAGACTACTTTTGGAAGGACAGTGTGTGCAACTTTTATTGGACAAGGATGATTTTGTTAATTAGAATAGAAGATGTAACAGGGCTAGTTACATCTGGGGGAGAGCAGGGAGAAGGAAGGAAGGGAAGTCTTCAACGCACTCCATGCTGATGAGCTCCTCCAAATTCAGTGCTGGGCAAGGGTTCCAGCCCGTGAACATTGACCATTCTTCATGCCACCACATTGATGCCACCACTAATTGGTGCAACACCTTGTATTCTGTCTCCAACCAGGTGGCATTAGCATCGATCTTGTTCTGTTAACCCCTCCCTGTCTCTCTCTCTCTCTTCCTCTGACTCCTTTCTTCCAATTCCCCACCCCTTTTCCTTCCTTCTCCTATCAGAGGGTTACCCTTCTCAGCCCTCTTCCCCTACTCTCTCACCTGTACCCACCTATGACCTCTCACCTGTTGGCCGGTGCTCCTGCCCCTTCCTTCCTCCCTCAATTTTTATTCTGGCACCTGCCTGGTTTTTTTTAATACCTAAGATGTTGGTTACTCATTACTGCCTGTGGATGCAGTGTGATCTGTGAGTTTCTCCAGCATGCTTGTGCTTTGCCTGGTGCGATTGTTTTTTGATGTTAATATGTGCACAGAACAACGTGCCACTGGCTAAACAGAGCTCTCATTGCTGTGGCTTCTCTGAACTGAATGAAACATCTGCCGTGGGGTGTGGTGTTGAACCAGAAAGACTTGATGCTGCCAGGCCTGATACCCGAATTAGGTGATCTCGGCCAGGGTCGCACCTCGTGAGCCTTGGCATCCTTTGAGCGGGTTCAGGGAAAATCTGCCACGTTTTGCATTGCCGATTGTTTTACTTGGTCTCTTGTTGGAAGTGCCAGATCCATTAGCATTGACTGAGATTGAGTTCTGGCTTGTTTGTGATGTCCCTCGGTCCAGTAACCCCAGGACGTTTATTCAGCTGGTTGCATTGATTGACCAAGTGCAAAGTCCTGAAAGCTTAAGTTTTGCATCGGACATTAACTGAGCAGGTGCAGTGTGCTGGAATGATCTGGAATATCGCAAGGAGGACCAACACCTTTAGCTTATCCCGAATTTCCTAGTCCAACTGCGAGTGCCGACTCACTCACGTCCAGCAAAAGGCGACGGGGGTGGGGGAAATTGCATGCAGCCAGGCCCACACTGCAGGCAAAGTGCACATGTGCCTGGTTTGGGCAGGATTTTTCAGATAACGATCAGCAGCTTCATTCCCGGATCAGCCTTTCTAATCAGCCGCTGGGTGAAGTGGTGATTAGGGCAGACATACTTCTTTGACAGAGATAAGGCACAACGGCACGGGGGATCTCTGATTTTTATTGCTCATTGGATAAAGTTGCCAAATGGGTGGGAAGGTCTGGTCCGAATTCCTAACTGATGCACTCAGAATTTGGGCCTGTTTGTGTTGGACATCCAAGGACTGTGCCCTGCGAATGCCTAAACTACATTTGCATGCAGTCTCACTGAGAGTTTCAAAGTGCTTTGGAGGGGCACAAATCTTCCTCTTACCGTTTTGGTCAACACTTTCTATCAACAAAATGTGATCTTTCACTATAAATTAGTGATTTGGAATGTGCTTGTTTATGGGCTTTTTGTGCACAACACAAAAGGCTATGAACCCCATTCACTTTTTATAGCTTTAATTTTGACATAAACGTGTTGGAATTTTTGAAGGGATTTTAAAGTCATTCCAGACACTCGATTCTGATCTCGTTTGACCTTTGCAAATAAAAACACAAGGCTGGAGAAATTCAGCAGGTCAAACAATGTCCTTCACGTAGCAAAGATAAAAGAGCCCTTCATCAAGGTACGAGCGAAATGTAGGCAAATAGTGGGGGGTGGGAAGGGGATTCCACAGGCAGTGGGTAATGGGTGAATAAGGGAGGGCACAGCAGCAAGCAGGGGGAGGGAGTTGGCTCTGTGAACGAAGGGGCTGGAGGAAAGAAGATGGGAAGAGAGGGAGAACGAGGAGTGGGCTAGGAGAAACCGATGCAGGTGTGGCTCCCTACAATCTTTATGGGTGGCCTTGGTTTGACAGTTCATGAAGGTATGGACAGACATGTCAGTGTGGAACAGAATTGAAATGGTTGGCCTTTGGGAGATCCCTGTCGTTGATGCAGACAGAGCAAAGGTGCTCAGCGAAGCGATTCCCCAGTCTGCGTCCAGTCTCTCCGATGTAGAGGAGGCCACAACGGGAGCAAGCAGATATACAAGTGAAATGTTGCATCACTTGGAAGGACTGTTGGGGCCCCTAAATGGTGGTGAGGGAGGGGGTGGGGCACTTCCAGTGGCTGTAGGGGAAGGCACCAAGGGGTGGGAAGGGATGAGGGAGTCATGGGAGGAGAGGTCCCTACAGCAGGTGGAGAGGGGATGTGTCTAGCTGGAAAAAAAATTTATTTTCCAGTCCAGATCAAAAAAATTCTTTACACCCAGTCCCCTGCAAGGATTCCATTCAATTCTCTCAATCCAACTGTCCCCATTGTAGCTGCTCTCAAGATGAGGTCTTCCAATCCAGATCAAAATATCCAAGATGCCTGACTTCCAAAAAGTGGCTTCCCCTCCACTACCATCAACCCTCACCCATATCATTTGCTGCTCATCTGCCCTGGTCCCCTCTTCTCCCAGACACAACAAAAACAGGATTCCCCTTGTCCTCACCTGCCATCCCATCAGCCTCTGTATGCAACACCTTATCCTCCATAATTTCCACCACCTACGAGATCCCGCCACCAGATACTCCTTTGCCTTCCTTAGGGACCACTCCTTCATCCACTCATCCCTTCCCACCAATCTCCCCCCTCTTTCCCTACCCCCCCTCACCTTGGCACCTTCCCCTGCGGCTGCAGGAGGTGCCATACTTGCACCCCCACCTCGAACCTCACCATCATTCAGGGCCCGAAACATGATCTCATTGACCTGTTTTTTTTTAAAAAGAGTTCTCCATTCAAACTGCCTGACAAAGTTTCTCAAAACTTTCTCATGGATTTATTGTGAACTTCATCTTTTTTTTATTAATTCAAGGAATGCGGACTTTGCCAGCTGAGATACATTTAACAGCCAACACCAATTGCCCTTGAGAAGGTAGTAGTGGGTGGCAACCTACTTGAACCATTGCACACCTTCAGTTGACCATATTTTGGGCTTGTATGAGGATGGGGACACTGACTTTGGGGATCAGGGGGTGTGTCACTTGTATGATGCAACATTGATATGTCCTTGGCAAATTAAAATGCTTGGGTAAACCTAATGCTTACAAATCTTGGATCCTCGATGCATGGAACACAAAGTCTTTCTGGATCCACTGTGGTAGTGAAATGGCAATGAATGGATGCTGCCTTGCATGCTTCTGTTTCCTTCATTGGCACGAGCATTGCGTGCAGGAGGAAATGGCTGATCATCCAGTGGGATCTTCAGCAAGGCACGAGGATATCATGGCTGAAAAATTCCTGTCCACTCTCATTTTGTTTAAAGATCACATACTTCCTTGGGTCTCACAAGCCCAGTGCTCTGACCTGACCCTCGAGGTTATGTCTATTTCCTCACACCCCACCACCCCCCCTCCCCCCCCCAACCCACCACAGGCTGTAATCTTCCTCTGTGTCGTGTAAACAGAGGGAAAGCCCAGGCATTTGCTGAGGATTCTTTTGACCTGCAATTAGATAAGGAAGCATGCAGATGCTGGGGCCCAGTGTAATACACAAACATGCTGGAGAAACCCAGCTGGTCAGGCAGCATCCGCAGGGTGTCCAGAGTAACTGACGTTTCCGTCCTGGATCCTTCGTTAGGCATGTGATGTCAGGTATACCAGATGAAGGGTCCAGACCTGAAATGTTCATGATTTCTTGCTTCCTGTGGACGCTGCATGACCTGCTGAGTTTCTAATTCGCAGAAACCCTTGAACTTGTGAGTGATTAACACGCTGCTGGAGATCCAGCTGCGCTGGGTGGGTCACGACTCCAGAATGGAGGACCATCGCCTTCCCAAGATCGTGTTATATGGCGAGCTCTCCACTGGCCACCGTGACAGAGGTGCACCAAAGAAAAGGTACAAGGACTGCCTAAAGAAATCTCTTGGTCCCTGCCACATTGACCACCGCCAGTGGGCTGATATCGCCTCAAACCGTGCATCTTGGCGCCTCACAGTTTGGCGGGCAGCAACCTCCTTTGAAGAAGACCGCAGAGCCCACCTCACTGACAAAAGGCAAAGGAGGAAAAACCCAACACCCAACCCCAACCAACCAATTTTCCCCTGCAGCCGCTGCAACCGTGTCTGCCTGTCCCGCATCGGACTTGTCAGCCACAAACGAGCCTGCAGCTGACGTGGACTTTTTACCCCCTCCATAAATCTTCGTCCGCGAAGCCAAGCCAAAGAAAAACAATGGACATGCATTGTTGCACCAAGCACCCTGTGTTTCCCACATCTTTCCAGGTGTCAAAGCATTTTGGGCCATCTTCCCAATACACACTATAGTGAACCCCCATCAACATCACACCTTGGTCTATAAAACATTTAAAGATTTATTAATTCCTCCCCTCCTGGAAGTAATCAACCAGATTGATAAAACACAAAGCTTACCAGATTCATTTAAAACAGCAATAATTACAGTAATACTAAAGCAAGGGAAAGATCCACTCGCACCAGCGTCATATAGACCAATATCTTTACTTAACACAGATTATAAGATAATAGTTAAACTATTAGCAAACAGATTAGCAGAGTATGTACCGAAAATGGTAAATCTAGACCAAACTGGATTTATTAAAAAAAGACGCACAACAGACAATATTTGTAAATTTATTAACTTAATTCATGCAGTAGAAGGGAGTAAAGCGCCAACAGTAGCAGTTGCTTTAGACACAGAGAAGGCCTTTGACAGAGTAGAATGGAATTATTTATTCAAAGTATTGCAAAAATTCAGTTTACCAGAGAAGTATATTAATTGGATTAAAGCATTATATAAGGGACCATTGGCGAAAGTGACAGTAAATGGATATATATCAAAGCAATTTAACTTAAGCAGGTCAACACGGCAGGGATGCCCACTATCACCTCTATTGTTCGCATTAGCTATAGAACCACTAGCAGAATTGATGAACAGAAAATAATATAAAAGGGATAAAAATAAAAGACAAGGAATATAAAATCAGTTTATTTGCGGATGATGTTAGAGTATACTTAACAGAACCAGAACTATCAATAAAAGAATTATATAAGAAATTGAAGGAATATGGAGAAGTGTCGGGTTACAAGATTAACGTAAATAAAAGTGAAGCAATGCCTATGAATAATGTGGATTTCTCAAAATTTAAGAAGGAATCACCATTCAGATGGCAAATGCAAGCAATAAGATACCTAGGTATACAAATAAATAAAAATCTCGGCCAACTATATAAACTCAATTATTATCCACTAATGAAAAAATTACAGGACGATTTAGAGCATTGGAAAGATTTACCATTAACACTAATAGGAAGGATAAACTGTATTAAAATGAACATTTTTCCAAGGATATTATACCTATTTCAGGCATTGCCAATACACCTGACAGAGAAATTCTTCAAGGAGTTTAAGAAAATAATAAGGAAATTTTTATGGAAAGGGGGGAAACCGAGGATAGCACTAGATAAATTAACAGAATGGTATAAACAAGGAGGCTTACAACTTCCAAACTTTAAAAATTATTATAGAGCCGCACAATTAAGATACCTATCAGATTTTTATCAAACAAGGGAAAAGCCAGATTGGACTAGATTAGAATTAGATAAAATAGGGGAAAAGATACCTGAACACATATTATATAAATGGGATGAAAAATTGGTACAACATGGAAGTTCTCCAGTATTACATCATCTACTCAATATTTGGAAGAAGATTCATGTAGAAAGAAATAAAACAAATTATCAATTACCAAAACTAATATTGACGCAAAATAAGTTGCTCCCTTTTACAATAGATAACCTTTCCTTTAGAGAATGGGAGAGATAAATACAATATAACTCAAGATACAGTGCTGGCATATTACCAATTGAGATCCTACTTGAAGGACAAATTAGGAAGCAGTTTGAGGTTACCAGAGGGAAGTAACTTTGAATATGTGATTACAGATACATTGATAATCAAAAGATTTATAACAAATATGTATATTAAACTGCAAGAAAAGGAGAATGAGGAAACAAATGGTAAAACTAAACAAAAATGGGAACAAGATTTAAATATAAAGATAAAAAAGGAAACATGGGAGAAGTTATGTTCTGGAACGATGAGAAATACAATAAATATGAGGTTACGTATGATACAATATAACTGGATACACAGGCTATACATTACACCTCAAAAGTTAAATAAATGGGACCCAACAGTATCTGATAGATGTTTTCGATGTAAAAAAGAAATGGGAACAACAATTCATGCAATCTGGACATGTGAGAAAGTAAAAAAATTTTGGGAAGATCTAAACCAAATATTAAATAAAATTACAGAAAACAATATACCAAAGAATCCAGAGATCTTCCTCCTAAGTAACATAAAAAACAAAGAATTTGGAATTGATTTGGATGATGGTTTATGGTGTGAAAAATAAAAAATTTAAAAAAAACATCACATCTTGGCCATTTCAAACTTCCATGACAGACTAGCCTCTATTTTTCTGACACCTTTTGTTTTAGAACATAAAGCATAGACCAGGGGTGTCAAACTCAAATTCACAGAGGGCCAAAATTAAAAACTTGGATTAAGTCGTGGGCCAAACTAAATATTTATTGAAAATTTTCAACAACATCTCCATGTTTTCTCTTCATTCAACATATTGTAATGTTAAACTTCTTCTTATTAAAATAAATGTTTAATAATAGTTTTGGTTAAACTCTTTCCAGAAGAAGCATTAACAAATGAGAAATAAAATATTTAATAAATAATATTTCTCTCTAGCCTTTAAGCTCTTTTTAAATGTATTTTTTTCACAAGCCAACAAGTCAAAAAAATAACAACTTGCTTCAATGAAAATCCAATCTTTCAACTATGAACAGTCCAAAGTTAACCAAAGAAAATATTAATCCAAGTTTAGCTTGCTACACTGTGATTTACTCTGATGCACCTGGGTCTAAACCAGATACTTGGCATCTCTTCTTAGATGCAAGTTCATCAAACTCTGGGGTCAGAGTTTGCCTCCCACCTGTCTTGAAAGGTCCTGTTTTCTGTCTTTCGTTTGGCCATTTTTCGTAAGGGGTTTATTACATGTGAGTTGGGCGACAGGTCGCAGATGCTAATGAATGTAAAGAGAGGAGGTGGGGGCGATTAGCGGACTGACAGGCCGGCGCCAACGCATTTGCAAAGCATTCTGGGATTTGTAGTATTAGCTGTGCACACGCTATACTGATGCGGCGGCCAGTGGGCCAGCTCTAATACATATTTGATATGATCTTGCAGGCCAAATATAATTATATCACGGGCCAAATTTGGCCCGTGGGCCTGAGTTTGACATGTGTGGCATAGACCTTTACAGCACAGTATAGGCCTATCGGCCCACAAAGCTGTACTGACCTATATAAAACTATACCACAACAATCTAACTTTCCCCCACCTCACACCCCAAACCCTCTATTTTTCTTATTTATGTGTCAAAAGGTCTTTTGAATGTCTCTTTTGACCCAGCTGGTAGAATCACTACTCCACAGTGCTAGAAACTTGAGTTCAGTTCTGATGTCAGAGGCTGTCTTTATGGAGTTTGCAAGTTCTCTGCATGGGATTCCTCTGAGTTCTAAAGATGTGTGGGTTAGTAGGTTAATCTGCCATTGTAAAGTATAGTGGTGGGTGATAGAATCTGTGGGGAAAATTTAAGAATAGAAAAATTGAGATTACTGTTGGTTTGTTGGAAGTGGATGGTTGCTGGTCAGTGCAGACTTGGTGGGCTGACAGACCTGCTTCTGCGCTGTATCTCTGTGTGATTCTAATTGTATGGGTTAAAGCAAGCCTCACCTTTGGGCCTTTCAGGATGAGCCCTCACACTGTGTCGCTACATTTAGTGAGGTTCTCTGCCAGGCTTGCCACCTACTTCTCCGGGGGATATCAGGCCTCCTCCTTTCTCCCACGGTACACCATCTCACACTTATTCTCTGCCAATTCTTGCTGCCTGGGATGATATATGAAGAATGGTTGTAGAAATGGATGGGGCTGGGGGGGGGGGTGGGGGGAGGTGGGCAAGGTCAGTATCAGTACCTTGAGCCAATCGGACGCAATGTACCCCTTTCCTGCTCCCTTTTATTTGATCTTTGGGGTTAAATTGAGTAAAACTCTCCCAGGTGAAAGTATTGTTCCTCTGAGCAGTTTAGTTTGTTCCTTTTTATCTTAATTGTCATTATCACTTGTCAAGGTTCATGATGTGTTTATTTTCAGTCATCTATTCCCATCTTAGCCAGGTCGAGGGTCTTGCTCTGTTAAACATTGCCAGATGCAAGTGAGATATCTATCAGTTTGGTTACTAGGATTCTGGACAACAGGATTGCTTTATTGGGAGGTGAAGGATGAATGATGAATTAGAATTGGGTAATCGAATGGATTCTCAGTACGATGCACTGTAGATAAGAAAACTCTGGGCACAAGGACACAATGATGTGCTGTTTCAGGTGACCAATGCTCAGCATTGTCAACTCAGATACATATTGATGTCCTGTCGTCACTAGTGCTCTTGCCTGCCTAAGAGAAGTGAACTGTACGTGATTGGGCGTCTGTCAAAGGGGACTTCTCATTGGCAGTGATCCACGTTCTGAATGGTTGACCCAGCAGTAAATAATTGCTTTCCATCAGACGATCATAAGTTTATTCTTCAATACATTGTACTTCTTACTTGCTGCAGGTGAACAGCTACTTGTATACTGCACGTAGTTGAATTTAAAAGTAATACATGGTAAATAAAAAAAGATGGATAGTAATAAATATGAACAGTAAATCCTAGTGCAACTTTACATCAGTGCAGACAGTTATTTTATGGAGTGGGTGCTCTCCCTCACGAGTGTAACAAGGGGAGGTTTAAGAGCTCGATGGCTGTCAGAGAGAAACTGTTCTTGAACTTGGAGGTACTGGTCTTCAGGCTTCTGGCTGAAGGGAGCGGTGAGAAGCGGTTGTGACCAGGGTGATGGGGATCCTTTGTGATGATGGCGTAAAGTGAAAACCCAGTGTTGGAGAAACTCAGCCGGTCAAACAGTGGCAAAGATAAAGATACGTAATCAAAGTTTCGGGCATGAGCCCTTCATCAATGCATGGAAAACTTATTGGCAGGCGCCCAAAAAAAAATGTAAGGGGGAAGAGCACAGTCTCACAGGCAGGAGGTAATAGATGGAGAAGGGAGGGAGGGCATGGCAGCAAACGAGAGGAGCTAAGGGAAAGAAATCTAGAAGTCAATGTTAATGCCATCCCATGTTAATGCAATCTCTCCTCATAAGCCAGCCCTTTCAACCCTGGAATCAACCTGGAATCTTCTCTGCACCACCTCCAAAGCCAGTAGATCCTTCCTTGAGTAAGGAGACAGAACTGCACGCAGTACTTTGTACAGTCGCAGCATTCCAATCCCACGCTGTCCGTAAGGAGTTGGTACGTTCTCCCAGTGACTGCCTGAGTTTTCCCTGGGGGCTCCGGTTTCCTCCCACTGTTCAGTGAACTAGGGGGGGGTGTAGGTTAATTGGACAGCATGGGCTAGTGGGCTGAAAGGGCCTATTACCATGGTGTCTACATTTAAATTTAAATTGATTTAGATTTAAAACTTGAGGGCAGGTCCCTGCAGTTCAGGATCTGTCTTGGTCTCAGTGTTAAGATTCCTGGATCAGTACAGTCACTAACCATGGTTATACAAAGTGGACCTTGCTGGGCCCTAATAACAGTCGGCCATTCCATCACCAATCATTCCTAGTTCCAGTATTTTTCGCTGGCCTTCCTGACAGAAGATCCATGGGAATTCCTCACCTTGCCCCAGATAATCTCTTCTCCTGGCTCCATCCTTACCTGGCTTCATAGGACAAGAACAGGCCCTTCCAGACCACTAGCCCACGCCACCTGATGTGACCAATTCACCTCAAACCCTACGACTTTGGAACATAGGAGGAAGCCCAAGTAGTCACAGGTAGAGCAGACAAACTCTTTGCAGACAGCAGAGGATTCAAACCCAGGTGACTGGTGCTATGCTACCCCAGTGGTTCTCAACCTTCTTTCTCATAGCACCCACATAGCACCTTAAGTAATCTCTTACTAACCATAGGTGCTTTATGGTTCTCAAACTTTATATTTCCACTCACCTACCACTTTAAGTAATCCCTTACTAACCACAAAGCACTTATGGTTTATTTAAGGCAGTAGGTGAGTGGGAAAGGAAGGTTGAGAATCACTGCTCTAGACGTAATTGTAACTGAAATATTTTGCTTGAGAAAATTTGTCATTGGCCCATTCCCTTTGGAGTGATGAAACCGTGCACATAATGAGTCAATTAGGTGCGATTAAAACAGTGGTTCTTAACTTTCCTTCCCACTCACATTCCACCTTAATCAATCCCTTACTAATCACAGAGCACCGATGGCATAGAGATCGCTTAAAGAAGTATGTTAGCGGGAAGAAAAAGTCTGAGGACCACTGCTACTCTCACTATGCCCTCGACTGCAGCTCTCATTTCTAAGCTGTCAGTTGCACTTGTACATTAGCCTCCGGCCCAGCTCCACGCTATATTGGCCATTAAAAAAAAAAAAAAATCTCCTGTGGCCACCACAATGTTGCATCTGGGATTCTCCATGTTCTCTTGAATTCCATGTCCTGCTCCAGTATGGATTGCATATTGCAGATTTCCACTGAAATCCAAGAGGTTCCAAGGATTTGAAAATCTCCAGACTTTGCCCTTAATCCTCTGCTCCATTCCAATTCCTCCAAGCCTCAGCTATCATTGTCTGCCACTGTGCACCTCTGAGCCAAATGACACCATAGCTTCATTCCTCTTTCACCTTCAAACCTCCCCTGGAAATAGGTCATTTGGTGAAAAGTTAGTTTTCCTCTCTGCGAGGGCCACTTTTCTGTGTGCCTTTTCACCAACGAAAGTTGACAGGCTTTCTGGGTTTCTGAAGGAATCACTCCCCTTGGTGTTGCCTTCCCCTCCTTTGAACAGCCCCTCACCACGTTTTGCAAATGCTGCGGAAAATGAATGTGTGGTGGTCTTGTCTGGTCTTCTAACGGGGTTATTTCTCTGACTTGCAGTGGGTCGCCCTCGGATGTTTGGAGACAATCCCATGGAGCCGGGCATTGGTGTCATCCAAGATCGGCAAAGGCAGCGAGATTACGGCATCCAGATCAGGTTCATTCAAGATGCGCAAGAAGAAGGAGTGGGGAGGGCAGCGCACCATCCCAGTGACCCGAACAAATCCGGGTCTTATGGGGTGAGCATCAGGGTGCAGGGGATCGACGGGCAGCCGTATGTGGTGTTGAACAGCAGCCAGGAAGGACATGTGCGGATGTATGAGCCTCCTCCCCAGAACGGCTACTTCCATCAAGGTGGCTTTAATACATATTCCGGACCTGGCCCTTATGGGAGAGGGCAGAGCAATGTACCCATGAATGGCCACTCCACCTTCCCTGAGAGCCAACCCTTCTCTCCCCCTTATCCACAGTTAGCAGGAGCGGAGAAGGGCGATGTGAAACCCAGGCAGTTGCTCAATTACCAGAAGCATCCTGAAATCCTCAAGCCATATGACCCTGGCGAGTGCCCCCCGAAGCGGCAAAGCCTAGCCTGTGGGAAGAATGGAGACGTGCCCAAGTCAGAACTGCCAGAGAAGATGGACGTGGGAAGGTCGGGCTCAGTGCAGGAGCAAAGCCACCTAGGCAGGGCTCCAGCCCAGGGCGACCTGGCCAAGAAACTGGTGGGTCCCGTGGGCAGAACGGCACCCGGCAGAGGCCCTCAGGCCAGTGTGGACGAGCCACGGCCAGACTTGCTGCCCTTGCGCCGGCAGGATTCTGGTGGAAGAGTGCAGGAGGTGTGCCACCCTTCTTCGGCAACCTCGACGCCACCTGACCCCAAACTGACTCCCTCCGGCAAGTGGTGGGCAGACGATGCGGACGAAGAGCTCTCGGCTGGCAATGTTAACCGGCATGCCAACAGGAGGTACATTCCCTTCTTCCCAGGCACCGGCCGGGACATCGACTCAGACCACATCCCCGGCGTGGATGAACTGATCGACAAGTTTGATGGCAAAGGCCATCGGCGGAGCAGGTCGGCGAGGAGGAACCGAATCGACCCGGAGGATCGCAAGCGATCGCGAAGCGCCGACAGCGCCTTCCCACTGAAATCTCCAGGCGGTTTCACTCGCCCTGATGGGAAGTCGGCACCATCCAGTGAGCATCTGCTCAGACCCACACAGCTGCGCCGTCAGAATGCACTTTCTGCAAGTTTCAGCGGCGGCAGCCCCCACGCCGCGACACCTGGCCCCCACGACCACTGTTCAGCGTGGCCGTCAGCCAGTCTGGGAGATCTGCCGGGCAGTGACCTCCAGAGCCAGACCGAAGCTGACGGAGGAGCGACCGGCGAGCCCTTTGCAAGACACTCCGCCCTGCCGGCAGAGGCAAGCGCGGAACCCGAGGGCAAGAGGGAGGGAACAGCGCCTAGCCCGCAGATAAAGCAGTGCCAAGCGGCCCCCTCCTTCCTTGGGGTCAGCAAGAAGGGTCAGGATCCCCTGACAAGCCGCAACCTCGTTGGGCCGGTGAGCATCTGAGCTGAATCTTTCCGAGGGGTTTGTTATTTCCACAGGTGGTGGCATCTTTCAAACGAGTTGTTACATTTGTTCATTTTTGGGGGGGGGACGGGGCGGGAGGGTGGGTAGAACAGGGCATCCTGTGGGTAGGCACTTTCAGGAGGCCAAAATACCCTGATGTAAAGCTGCATATTCTACCCCTATGTGGCTGTTGGGAGGCCACCTGAAAGTGGAGAACCTGGCCAGGAGGAGCACTTACCTAATCCTCCTACTATAGGTATAATCTCCGGCTCAGAGAATCCCCCGTGCACCTGAAAGCAGCAGTGGGACTATGGCCACGGTCCACAGGACCTGGCGCTTGCTCTCCTGCCGGTACGTTCAGGTGACAGAAAGGCATCTTCTCCACGGCCACACGAGCGTCCCAGCTCCACTCCCCCAGCCGCGTCTGTCGGCGCATTATCTACGTCTGAGCACCTGAAAGCGGCTGGTGATTCACCACAAACTGAGACCCTCTAACCAGAGGGTAGAGTAAAATTTCTCCAGGAAGGCACCAGTGTTTAGGTGTTAGCGCTTTCCTTGCAAGACTTTCAATTGTTTTGTGCTATTGAAAACTTCTCAGGTGATTAGGTTGAAGTGACATTATTTCACACAAAAAAAAGGGTTGAGTTTGAGTGACTTTTCAGAAGTATCTAAGTGTTCCAGGTGTGCCGATGAGAAACCCCTATTAACCCCGACACGGCACTGTCTGTCTCATGGAATTTTCTCATTTCCTTCCTGAAGCTTTATTCTCTCTCGACTTCCAATGGATTCCATGGCCACAGGGAACCTTTTTCCTGCCTACGTGGGCCAGCGATCAAGTTTGAGAGGTGTCACAGCTAATTTCCAGGCCTGCAAAGCCCATGCATTGTAAAGTAGGTAATTAACCTCTCCCAACCCCTGCCAGTAGAGGGGTTCTCTGCAGTGGAGACTGGAGATTTGCTGATGCAGTTTCTATCTGATGTACTTTTTCTAGACTTACCTGCGCTTGTTTAAAAATGTTTTCACTGCCATCATGGTTCAAATGGAATGACTTCTCAAGTCTTCCTCTTCTTTTTTGTATATTTTATTTATAATTCAAAATAAGGCATGCAATCAAAAAATAAAGAACAAATATACATAATGTTTTAACCCCTATAATCTCCCCCTCCGCACTAACTACCCCAAAAGGAAGAAACAAAAAACAGGAGTTCAACGCATATAATAATCAGTCACTGTGTTTGGTGCAACCCCACCCAAGGGAGGAGAAAAAAAATCCAAATATTTCATATTTGGGCTCCACGCCTTAACAAAAAAAAAAATCATTATGCAAATTATATGTGAACTTTTCCAATGGAATACAGGACCTCATTTCCATATGCCACCTTTGAATGCATAAATCAGTTACATTTTTCCAAGTGATAGCTAAACATTTTCTCACCACAGCTAATGCTAATCTTAAAAACACAATTTGAAACTTATCTAGTTTTAATTCCAAACTCAGTTTTTTTAATGAAACCCAATAAAAATGCCACGGGATCAAATGGAAGTTTAAATTTGAATAAACCTTCTAAAAATTCCATAATTCTACTCCAAAAAAGTTACACTACTTCACACAACCAGAGTGAATGTAAAAAAGAACCAACGTGTTTACCTCGTGTTCCTCCTCTCTTACTTCTTTTCAGACTATGTACACAGAAGATTGTGCTTGGTTTGAATTCCAGAAATTAACAACTTTTTTTTGGGTCTGTAGTTTCCCTGGGTTGAGTCACATGGTTGTAGTTCTTGCTTGAGTGGATTGGTTTCAGTTTTTAGACACACAGCATGGTTACAGGCCATTTCAGCCCACGAGTCTGTGTTGCCCAATTTGCACCTACCCCTCTGGAACGTTTTTGATTGGTGGGAGGAAATCGGAGCCCCCGGATAAAACCCTCATAGGGAGAACATACAAACTCCTTACAGACAGTGCGGGATTGGAATCCCAATCCCAATCGCTGGCGCTGTAAAGGCATTGCACTAACTGCTACATCAATCTTGCTGCCCTGAGACAGTAGGCTGTGAAAGATGGGCATTGGGAGAGGGCTAAGACTGCAAGCCTTCCACTCTTGTGTTGCAGCTCCTTGGTACGTCTCTCCCACCTGCATCTCCAATAAGCAAGGTATCTAATGCGGGTACAGTGAGCCTGTGCAGGAGAAAGGTTCCCCTTCAAACTTTCCCGGCTTGGTTGTCAGAATCAGAGAATGGGGTGAGAAAAGAGGAAGGCGAGGAGACTCACCCCTAACCTCGTTATTGGCAGTACATCCAGAGATGTCTCAGTAATATGAACTTGGCCAATTTGTGTCCTCGTGTACTTGGTGTGATGAAAAAGCCATGCAGGAAATGCCAGGGTCTCAGGTCGCTCAGTGTTCAGTCTCTCTCATTTGAATTGGCAAGAATTTTTCGATTTAAATTTAGACATACAGCATGGTAACAGGCCCAGGAGCCCATGCCCCCCAAAATACACCAATTATTGAAGGGTGGGAGGAAACAGACACAGAGCCCCTAGAAACTCCTTACAGATAGCGTGGGATTCGAACCTGCGTCGCTGGTGCTGGAATATCGCCATGTCATTGGTAATCATATTTTGTTATGCTGTAAAAGTCTTTTGTCCCTTTATGCACAGTTTCCAAAACTTCCTCTGTATTTTGCAGAACTTTTATGGTGTCTGATGCTGTCATTACAGTCTCAAACACTGGACAACAAATTCTTTCAAAAAGTTTGCTTCCTGAAAAAAAATTGGGGATTATGATAGACAGCTTCAAGCTGAACACAAAGATCATTTCAGATTTGCTGTATCACTTAAGAAGTTGGAGAAACACAAAATTAACTTTTATTGAATTAATATGTTTAATCGCATAATGATTGCGTTAGTTTAATTGACCTAAAAATGTTTTGCAGCTGATTTTCATTTGTACTCAGCATCTGATGCCTCTCGAGTCAGTGTCCAACAATAGTCAGCCGGCATTGATAGATTCCAGTTGCCCTGATATCGCGTTTCCATGGTTGCAACATCCTGGTGAAACCTTTCACCATGTTCGTCACTGACAGCACCAAGAAGTTCAAGTGAAAATGCAGAAAATGAATTTTCAATTATATGTTGCACTTCAGGATTTTCTATGTTTAAAATATGACAGGAAATTACAAAAATAGGTTGTATCTAAAATTCAGATGTGATGAGAAAATTTTAAGGTGATTTTTGTGGTCAGCTGTCCAAAATCCATTAAGAAAATACACCCTAAAGTGTTCAGGAAGCAAAATCTTCATTGTCCAGTGTTATCAGTTTGCTTAAACAGTATTTCATCAACTGGATATTTAGCTGAATTTTAAGATACACTTCATTATGTTTTTAACAGCAATTTTTGCAATGTTTTTAAAAATGCTTTTAGGTAACCCCTGACCTTTTGAAAGATCAACAAACAAATGAAGAGACAGCAAAACAGATCCTGTACAACTACCTTAAAGTGGGGTGGGTATCCAAATCGAGCAAATGCTGTGTTGTGTTCTGCAAGTATTGTCTCGGGACGAAATAAATGTTAAATGCTAATTTTTCCAGAAATCATTCAAGGTCAAATGAATTATTTTAAAGGAGATCTCGAGGTCTTGACATCAGAAATTATTTGTTTGATTTTTTTTTTAAATCTGCCCTAGATTTGGGGAGTTTGCCTTTGGGTATGTCAATTGGTTATGCTCTCTGGCAAACTGCAACTGAAAGAAATTTAATGCTTTGCTGGAATAACCTCTGTTAATGGATCTTTTGTTTATGGGAGATAGATGGGTTTTGTTTGAAATTTTCCTGTGTTCAAATACAAATTATTCCAAGGGCCAAGGGAGTTTCAATGCATAGGTTGACTTAAATAGGAATGCTTAATGAGGGGACCACATTTTTGTTTCTACTGATTCTGTTGGGAATTATTCATCCAGAGTGTAGTACACAGTACAGGACAGGAACAGGCTCTTTGTCTACAATGGTCTGTGCTGACCATGACTGCAATTCAAACCAGCCATTCTTAACCTTGTTTTGGCTCTGGCCCTCTTTGGACTCTGCTCAAAGTTTACGGGGATCTTTCCCATGAAGCAGTCAAATTTAGTTGGTTTCTTCCATACTTCTACCAACTGCATAAAAAGAAAGAATACAAAATGTTCATGATTTCTGTCAGTGCCTTTGAGCATGAGTGATTTTACTTTTACCTGCACAGGGTCTATTACCTGCCGGTCTAAATACTGTTTACATGTTGCTGTCATATGTGGTTCAACCACTTCCTGGGCAACATGTTCTTGGCACCTATTGTCCCCCTCTAACCTTAAAACTATGCCCCCTAGTATTTGACATTTCTACCCTGGAAGGAAAGTATCCAATGATCTATCCTTTCTCTATTTCAAGTTTACTATAATCTGTCTGTACATGTACAGCCTGATGAAACAGCATTTCTCTGGACGATGGGGGCACACTCATGTACACATGATACATTTTTACACATTGTATAAAAATATAAAATAACTGTACAAATATTATATCACAACTTCTATTGGGTTGTCCCTTTCTCCAATACTCCAGAGAAAACAATTCCAATTTTGTCCAATCCATTTTCATTGCCAGTACTCTCCAATCTTCAGCGCTTGACGTCCTGCTTTGCGGAAACTGCCAAAATGTTTGGCCTGGAAGTCAGCCTGAAGAAAACTGAGGTCCTCCATCAGCCAGCTCCCCACCATGACTACCAGCCCCCCCACATCTCCATCGGGCACACAAAACTCAAAACGGTCAACCAGTTTACCTATCTCGGCTGCACCATTTCATCAGATGCAAGGATCGACAATGAGATAGACAACAGACTCGCCAAGGCAAATAGCGCCTTTGGAAGACTACACAAAAGAGTCTGGAAAAACAACCAACTGAAAAACCTCACAAAGATAAGCGTATACAGAGCCGTTGTCATACCCACACTCCTGTTCGGCTCCGAATCATGGGTCCTCTACCGGCATCACCTACGGCTCCTAGAACGCTTCCACCAGCGTTGTCTCCGCTCCATCCTCAACATCCATTGGAGCGCTTTCATCCCTAACGTCGAAGTACTCGAGATGGCAGAGGTCGACAGCATCGAGTCCACGCTGCTGAAGATCCAGCTGCGCTGGGTGGGTCACGTCTCCAGAATGGAGGACCATCGCCTTCCCAAGATCGTGTTATATGGCGAGCTCTCCACTGGCCACCGTGACAGAGGTGCACCAAAGAAGAGGTACAAGGACTGCCTAAAGAAATCTCTTGGTGCCTGCCACATTGACCACCGCCAGTGGGCTGATATCGCCTCAAACCGTGCATCTTGGCGCCTCACAGTTTGGCGGGCAGCAACCTCCTTTGAAGAAGACCGCAGAGCCCACCTCACTGACAAAAGGCAAAGGAGGAAAAACCCAACACCCAACCCCAACCAACCAATTTTCCCCTGCAGCCGCTGCAACCGTGTCTGCCTGTCCCGCATCGGACTTGTCAGCCACAAACGAGCCTGCAGCTGACGTGGACTTTTACCCCCTCCATAAATCTTCGTCCGCGAAGCCAAGCCAAAGAAAAAGAACTCTCCAATCCAGGTAGCATTCTACTGAACTGCTTCTGCACCCTCTCCAGACCTTCCAAGACTTTATCGTAATGCCAGAACCCCATGCAATGTTGCAAATGTGGTTTAAATGAAGTTTCATGAACTGTTTAATTCTTTCCATTTGATTGAAGGCTCCCTATCTATTCCTCTCCCCTATGAGCTGGAATTCACCACCTTGTTTGTGCAGGTCTTGGCCCACTGGCTGACTGGTTTATGGAGACCATGTCAGACAAACTTGTTGGCCACCATTTTGACCATGGCGCGGATGGTGGGGTGCACCAGGTTGTGGATAGGCTTGAAAATCTGGTGCCTCTATGCAGCCGGAACGATGGGACGTCGCGCAGCAGTGTCAGGTTATCTGGGCCGACTGGGACGTCCTCCACCCTGAGACTGGAGGTGGCTGTCCTATACCCTGGGATCTCAGGGTCCTGCTGCTGCGCTTTGGTGATGGCCACGTAATGCCCTTGGGACAGGGCATGTACCAATTCAATTGTGGGGCATGACAGAGCATCGGCTACCACTTTGTTTTACCCCACGATATTTTGAATGTCTGTGGTAAACTCAGACACATAGGGCAAAGGCCCCTGCTGTCCGGGTGACCACGGTCTGAAACCTTATGGAAAGTGAAAGTTAGTGGCTTCTGGTCAGCGAACACCCTTAAATGGTGGCCTTCCAAAAAGTAACAGGAATGTCATCACCAGGTATGACTCCTGGTCGAAAGTGTTATATTTGAGTTCTGGGGGCTGAGGTGTCTGCTAAAAAAGGCCAGGGGTTGCCACTGCCCATGATGAGTTGTTCTAGTATGCCCCTTCCGCCGTGCTGGAGGTGTCAACGGTTAGAGTGGTAGGTGCCTCCGGTCTACAGTAGACCAAGAAAGTTGGATTGGCCAGCGCATCATTAGCATGTTTGGAATGCCCTTGCAGACTCCTCGGCCTAAGCAATGTCTTTCGTCATCAGCGCAAAGACGGGGCGCATGATGTGGCCACTGCCGGTATGAACCTATAGTAAAAGTTTATCATACCGCAGAATTCCTGCAGTCCTTTCACCGTGTGTGGCTTAGCAAAATGCTGGACCTTCTCGGGTGGGGGGGGGGTGTGGGCCATGTAGCCCCATGTCTGTTAATCCTGTGTCCTAGGAAATTGATTGTGTCCAGACAAAACTGGCACTTAACGGGGTTGAACACACTCAGACGGGTGCACAGTTGCATCAGGTAGGCGGCATGGTCCTTGCGGCTGGCGATGAGGATATGGTCCAAATAGATGAGCACAAATGGGAAATCTCGGCCCACTGTGTCCATCATCCACCGGAAAGCTTTTGCTGCATTCTTTAGACCGAAGGACGTGCGGAGAAATTCAAACAAACCAAATAGGTTATGATGGCGGCCTTGGGGGTGTCCTGGGGATGAACAGGGATTCGGATTCAGACCACCTTGGAGAACATTCGTACCCCGTGCAGGTTGGCGGCGAAGTCTTGGATGAGGGGCATGGGGCATCTGTTGGGTGTGGTGGCCTTGTTGAGGCGGCGGTAGTCCCCGCATGGTCTCCAGCCCTTCCTGCTGTTTTTGGCACAATGTGGAGGGGGAGAGGCCCAGAGACTGCTGGAGCGCTGCACAATCCCCAGCCTGTCCATCTTTTTGAACTCCTCCTTTGCTCGGCTGAATTTTTTGGGAGTGAGTCGAGTGCCTTGGCATGGAGCAGTTGGGTCCTCAGTCAGTATGTGGTGCCTTACCCTGTGCTTTGGCTCAGCTGTGGAGAACTGTGATGCCACTATTGAGGCAAACTCCACCAGGATGTGGGCGAATAAATTGTCAGAGTGTGTTTATAGAGTCCAGGTGGGGGGGGGAGGGGCGGGTAGCTTGGCTTCTTCCAGAGGCAGGGTCTGAAAGGTACTGGTGTGCACCAAGTGCAGACCCTTGAGGTTGAAGGAAGTCGGCCCCAGGAGCAGTGGCACCACTGACGTGAGTTGAAGGCCCACATAAAGCGGCTTTTGCTGAAACGAAGGGGAATGGTGCGCATCCTGATAGTTCGAATGCAGGGGCTGTTGCCTTCTCTCAGTGCTGGGCCTTGCTTGTCATTGCGGATATTGAGGCCTGCGTGGGTGTAGGACGCTTATCTTGGTATCCCTGTCAACCAGGAAATGCCTGCCCGACAGTGAGTCCCAAACGTGGAGGAGGCTATCTTGTGGGCCAACCACTGCAGCCAGTAACGATGGTTGACCAGGGCGTTTCCTGAAAACCCGCAAGGTGGGTAGCATCGACGGGCCTCTGCACCCCATTGCTGGTGGTGGTAGATAGCTGTCCTGGGTATTCAAATGCCTCTCCACTGGCCTTGATCTCGCTGGGGGCTGTTTGTGGGGCTTGCTGATGTGGTCTACGATGGTGCTGGTGTCCTTCTCTGTTCTACAGAGCATATCCGCCCGGGCTGCAACCCTCTGATGGTCGCTGAAGTCCTTGTCTGTGAGCAAGAGTCTTATATCCTCGGGCAGCTGCTCCAGAAAGATCTACTCAAAGAGCAGGAAAGGCTTGTTGCCCTCAGTTAAAATGAACATCTTGCTCATTAGGGCGTTCAGGGCCCTGTCCCCCAATCTGTCCACGTGCAGCAATCGGGTGGCATGCACGCGCTGGGAGAGCCCGACAGTGCGGGTTAGTAGCTCTTTGAGGGCCACACATTTGCCTTGCTCCGAATCCTTGCCTCTGTATCCTGATCGAGGGCACTCGTGTAGAAGTAGCCGGTGTCATCAGTGGTGATGTGGCGAAGCTGGAACTGGGCCTCAGTCTGCTCAAACTACACCCAGAATGTTGGAAGTCTGGGGGAGACCATGTGGATGGTCGTTGACTCCATTCGATCCATCATCTTCGGGTCCAACTGCTGGTTTGACCTGTTGGGGTCACCAATGTAGCGTTCGCGCTATGTGAGCGTGGAGAAGAACGACAAGCACACCAAAGCCTTGGGAAACGAAACTGGTTTATTGCTCTGGCTGCCTTGGCGCTGACGTCAGACTCCCGCATCATCGGAGCGCCGGCCTCGGATTGGCCAGTGTTCCTGCCAGAGTTCTCCATCTTCTTGCTGTGCAGCGGTCACCTGAGACGATGGCCAGTGTCACCCCCAGGACTGCGCTGTTTCTGCGTTCATCGGCCATTTTGTGTGACGATTTGCATCTCTGCTGATACAATATCCCATTTAAATATTAACCATGCAACATAAAATGCGATGCTAATAATGTCAGCTTGTAAATTCCAGTCAGCGCAAGCCCACCGCCCAAACTGATTTGCTGCGTTCAGTGGGCCTGGTGTGGCCTCCTCTGCATCAGTGAGACCAAGCGCAGATTGGGTGGCCATTTTGCCGAACACCCGCACTCTGTGGCTCTAAACTGGAGCCTCCTGCAGACAAACATTTCAACTCTCTCAACCATTTCCACAGTGATGTGTCTGCCCTCAGCCTCATCCATTGTCAGGACGAGACCTCACGTGAACTTGAGGAACAACACATCTTCTTCCTCCTGGAGTTTTCCCATCTGTTTTACTGTTTCCATCTCTTCTTTACCTACTTATTTTTTCCCTCTTTCTAACTTTTCTCACTTGTTTCCCTCTCCCTGTGTCTCCATCTCCCACATCCTCATCTGCACTCAATCACCGCTGGACCCCTCCTCCAGTTTCCTTCCCCATTTATAGACACAACTTCACCTTGTTATCATGGACTTGAGCAAGGGTCCCAACCCGAAACATTGACTGAGCATTTCTACCCATGGATGCAGCCTCTCCTGGTGAGTTCCTCTTGCAGTTCTTTAACTGCTCAAGGTTTCAGCATCTCCAGTGTTTGCGTTTCTCTGCTCAGTGCCTGCGCGTTTCTCTGCTCAGTGCCTGCGCGTTTCTCTGCTCAGTGCCTGCGCGTTTCTCTGCTCAGTGCCTGCGCGTTTCTCTGCTCAGTGCCTGCGCGTTTCTCTGCTCAGTGCCTGCGCGTTTCTCTGCTCAGTGCCTGCGCGTTTCTCTGCTCAGTGCCTGCGCGTTTCTCTGCTCAGTGCCTGCGCGTTTCTCTGCTCAGTGCCTGCGCGTTTCTCTGCTCAGTGCCTGCGCGTTTCTCTGCTCAGTGCCTGCGCGTTTCTCTGCTCAGTGCCTGCGCGTTTCTCTGCTCAGTGCCTGCGCGTTTCTCTGCTCAGTGCCTGCGCGTTTCTCTGCTCAGTGCCTGCGCGTTTCTCTGCTCAGTGCCTGCGCGTTTCTCTGCTCAGTGCCTGCGCGTTTCTCTGCTCAGTGCCTGCGCGTTTCTCTGCTCAGTGCCTGCGCGTTTCTCTGCTCAGTGCCTGCGCGTTTCTCTGCTCAGTGCCTGCGCGTTTCTCTGCTCAGTGCCTGCGCGTTTCTCTGCTCAGTGCCTGCGCGTTTCTCTGCTCAGTACCAGCTGTGCTGTTCAACGTTCTTGAGTCAGCCTTGTGAGGTTTTGTTCCCTTCCTCCTGCCACTTCTTGGGAGGGGGTCCGGAGGGAACAAAGGGGATCAGCCCACAGTGGGCTCACCCACACGTCCCTCAGGCAGTGAATCTTGTTTTGAAAGCAAAATCCGCTGAGTCAGCACGAGCTGAGCTGGTTTGTGATGACATTGCTGTGGCTGCCAGTACAGTCACCAAACCCAGCATTTGGCACAAGCCATCTCCATCAGACACTAAATGCAGCTGGTTATGTGGTGTATGTGACTTTTCCAAGTTTATCCCATTGTAATTGCAATCAGGTTTTCTATAGTAGGTGGATTGTAAATGTTTCACTTCCACCTTAGTTTAAAATAAAACCCTTGAGTGGGTTTATATGGGTCCAGATGCATTAACCAAAGCGCCAAGCGGCAATTGCTGAAAATATGAAATAAAAATCAAAAGTGAACTCTGGTCCTGCCTGCATCTGGGAAGAGAGAAACGAGTGCGGCTGCATCGATTGGGTGTGGACTGTTTGCTGAGCTGGAAACTTAAAGTAAATCCATTTTAATGAGCCCAAACAAAACCAGTCACGGGAAGGTGGGGGGGGTGGGCAACAGGTTTACAATGTCAGGAATGCAGGCACCTCTCACGAGTTGTTGGGTAACGACCCAGAAACAGCTGTGAACACTGGTGGACAACCCCGCTGCAAAATAGAAAATAGTGACATTGTCCCTGTGTAAGGAAGGTGTGGGGCAGCGAGTCTCGAGAGAAGTAGAGGGTGTGGAAGAATGAATATATTCTCTCTCTCTCTCTCCTTGTGGAGCTTCACCAGGCTATAATAATTAAACCCACTGGTGCAGATTTACATACAGCAGCAAAGAAACACTTGCTGTTCATTATGCCTGCAGCTACCCACTGCGTTTCACATTGTCCACTTAAATCTCTCCGCACAAGCCAGTGGATCAGGCCCAAAGCGTTGGTTACCTTTGACTTCCTATGGATGCTGCCACATTACTCCTCCACATTGCGCTCGACCCACCCCCCGCCAGCATCTGCAAGATTTTTTTGTTTAACGCCGCATTCCGACGTAGTGAAATGTGTGGAAGAGTTGGCAAAAAAAAGTTTCAATTTCTACCATCAGTGGTTTGTGTGAGGATGTCAGATATTGCCGGTCACTTACCAGTGTAGTAATAATGTTAAGTGATAATAACCTCACCATTTGCTTCTTGTGGCTGTTTCAGCCTCTTGGCCATTCATGTTCCTCCTGGACAAATCGCCCCATAACTCGGGTTTAATCCTGGAACATTTCATATTTTGGATCCATGTTTTAATCTCCATTCTTTAAGCAAAGCTGTGCTGAACAAATTATGTATTTTGTTTGCAACTTAATTTGGACAGAATATGAATTATTAAAATGTTTTGATCAGTATTCCATACACTACAATTATCATAAATTGTTGCAGCAATAATGTCAAGTTTATTGTTTTCTGATTGTACAAGTACAACCTGACAACAGTGTTCTCTGGTCCTTGGTGCAAACCAGTCATAACACACATATAGACAAGCGATATGTATATGGGACAACTATTTTCATCCATACAAATACATATTGTTTTGTAAATATGTTCGAGTGAGCAGTTCCTTTGGACTGAAAAGACTGTCTTTTAATTGTAAATACTATATATCTGGCTATACTTCTAATTTTCTCTAACGATAACCTATATTTGATAAAAACAATCTTAGAACCATAGAACACAACAGCACAGAAATGGGCCCCTTCGGCCCTTCTAGTCTGTGTCGAACCATTTTTTTTTGACTAGTCCCACTAACCTGCACCTTAGTCCATAGGCCTCCATACCTCTCCCATCCTTGTCCCTGTCCAGATTCTTATTAAAATCAAGCCTGCATTCACTACCTCAGCTGGCAGCTTGTTCCACACTCACCACTCTGTGTGAAAATGTTCCCCCTAAACTTTTCCCCTTTCACTCTTAGTTCTCTGGTTTGTATCTCACTCACCCACCCTCAGTGGAAAAAGCTGACCTACACATTTACTCTGCCCTTCCCCCTCATAATTTTAAAGACCTCTTTCAAATCTCCCTACCCATAATCCACCACGCAGATGGAACTGTTGTGAGAAACACAGAGCGGTTCCAGCTGTGTGGGGGGATTATGGGTAGGGAAGACAGCCATTGCTCTGCCGCGTATTTATAACGGTGGCACTACGGCACCAGTCCCCCTCACCTCCCTCGGCTCCGGAGGGCGCTATGAGGTGCTGCTCGACATGAATGCGGCTAAGAGCAGCCTTTTAGGGCCGCTCCATGAAAGGTCAGTTTTATGTTTTCCCTCTGCGCTCATAGCCGGCCTCCAGGTGGAGGCCTGACATAAAATGACCCGCAGCCTCATTATTGGGCTGTAGCCTGAAGCTGTTGGTGTAAAATGTTAAATCTGCTTTGTCTTTACTTCAGGAATCAAGATGACGATGCCACAAAAAAGAAAGTCAATTTGGTATTTGAGAAAATCCAGACCTTGAAATCAAAGAGTGCAATCAGTGTGGAAAACCAGAAGGGAAACAAGGTAAAGAGCATGAAGTCAGAACAGCATGAGGCCGCGGTAGAGCAGTCAATTGGTACAAACGTGCCTTTGAACAATTAGCCTGCAGGCTGTTCATTCTTGCAATAGTTACTTGACTTTTCTCTTTGGTTGCACTTTGCGCATTTGAGTTGAGAATTGTGGCAGAGCAAGGCACTTGGTAAACAGCAAATCCTCAGCCATGGCCATCAGCCTCAAATTTGCGTGGCAGAGCTGTGACCAAGCTGTGGCTTCACTGGCCTATTCACTGAGAGCTCATCAACCAACTCTTCCCTGCAGCATTTCCTGTTTCTCTCCCTTCCCTTCCAATAAATCCATCTCCTGGCTTGATCCTGGGGGTTGCGTTGCAGCAGAATGAGTGGCATGAGTCTTTTGTGACAGATCTGAGCTTCAGCTGGACTTTCATGCCATGGTGGAAGGTGGGCTTTACTGGGAAGGTGGGTCTGGCAGAGAATGAAGGGCTTGGGCCTGGCGGGGAAGGGGTGGGGGTGGGAACCTGACTGGGAAGGGAAAGGGAAAGCCTTAGTGGGGAAGGGAAAGGGAAAGCCCCTGCGGTGAAGGGAAAGAGAAAGCCCCAGCAGTGAAGGGAAAGGGAAAGCCCCAGCGGGGAAGGGAAAGGGAAGGGTCCAGCGGGGAAGGTAAAGGGAAGGGGTCCAGCGGGGAAGGGAAAGGGAAGGGGTCCAGCGGGGAAGGGAAAGGGAAGGGGTCCAGCGGGGAAGGGAAAGGGAAGGGTCCAGCGGGGAAGGGAAAGGGAAGGGTCCAGCTGGGGAAGGGAAAGGGAAGGGTCCAGCTGGGGAAGGGAAAGGGAAGGGTCCAGCTGAGGAAGGGAAAGGGAAGGGTCCAGCTGGGGAAGGGAAAGGGAAGGGTCCAGCTGGGGAAGGGAAAGGGAAGGGTCCAGCTGGGGAAGGGAAAGGGAAGGGTCCAGCTGGGGAAGGGAAAGGGAAGGGTCCAGCTGGGGAAGGGAAAGGGAAGGGTCCAGCTGGGGAAGGGAAAGGGAAGGGTCCAGCTGGGGAAGGGAAAGGGAAGGGTCCAGCTGGGGAAGGGAAAGGGAAGGGTCCAGCTGGGGAAGGGAAAGGGAAGGGTCCAGCTGGGGAAGGGAAAGGGAAGGGTCCAGCTGGGGAAGGGAAAGGGAAGGGAAAGGGAAGGGTCCAGCTGGGGAAGGGAAAGGGAAGGGTCCAGCTGGGGAAGGGAAAGGGAAGGGTCCAGCTGGGGAAGGGAAAGGGAAGGGTCCAGCTGGGGAAGGGGAAGGGAAGGGTCCAGCTGGGGAAGAGTCCAGCTGGGGAAGGATCCCGCTGGGGAAGGGTCCAGCTGGGGAAGGGTCCCGTTGGGGAAGGGTCCAGCTGGGACAGGGTCCAGCTGGGACAGGGTCCAGCTGGGACAGGGAAGGGAGGGTCCAGGGTGGGGGTGGGGGTGGGGGCTCGGATGGGAAGTATTAGCTCACGTAGGAAAAGGGGCATCTGGCTGTCATAGGGAAAGGGATGCTCAGATGGGAAGGTGGGTGGGCTCTGCTGTGAAGGGAGGGTCCTGACGGGGTTATGCTGCTATGACTCTACTGTTGTTTGAGGGTTGCCCAGGTTTTTAGCAGTTTTGGTTCAATTTCTTTTATTACTCATTTACACCATTGATCAGAATGGTTCACCTGGTGTTCAAATGTAAAGGGTGTTGGAAGAATATATAATTGATATCCGCTAACATTTGGCTTTCAGGATGAGAAATCTCCCGAATTTCAAGCCCTTTTGGAACAGAAATGTGCGCTCGAAACGAATGCAGTTGCAATTGAGAAGAAAGCAGAAGATCTGCAAAGAAAACTGGACGAAGTGATGATGGTACCTTTCAGATTTATTGTCAGTACAAACATGTTATCAGGTACAGCCCTGAGATTTTTCCTGCGGGCAAGGCAGAATTACCACTTATTGGTGGTGCAAAGAAAAAACTGTACACATGTAAACAAATAAAGAAACTGCTAAACAAACTGCAATATAGAGAGGAAAGCAATCAATAAAGTGCAAAAGTCAGAGCTCTTAAATGAGTCTCTGATTGAGTTTGTCGTTGAGGAGTCTGATGGTTTAGGGGTAGCAGCTGATCCTGAACCTGGTGGTGCAAGTCTTGTAGCACCTGTACCACTTTCCTGATGGTAGCAGAGAAGACAGAGGCGTGTGCTGGGTGGCGTGGATCCTTGATGACTGCCGCCAGGGTTTCTGGTGTCGTACCAAACCTCTGCAAACTCCTGAGGAAGTACAGGCACTGATGTGCTTTCTTCACGATGCCATTAGTGTGTTGGATCCAGAAAAGATCCTCCGAGACAGTGACTCCCAAGAACTTAAATTTGCTCACCCTCTCCACCTCTGATTCCCCCAATGGATCATACACCTCCAGTTTTCCCTTCCTGAAGTCAATGTTCAGCTCCTTAGTTTTGGTGACATTGAGTGCAAGGTTGTTGTTGGTGCACCATTCAGCCTCTTAGCCAGAGAGTAACTTGTGAATTTACCTTGTATTTCGGTGTATAAGACGGTCCCCTTTTTTCAGTCTCATTTTAAGGGTTTCATGGTATATCTGGTGTACAATTTGTTCCCCATTTTCTGGCTGCCTGAGGTGCATACAAGTCGAACCCCCCCCCCCCCCCCCCCCAATAGATCGCATGGATTTATCTGCTGGATGTTGGCTTGAGGTGATTGTTATCATGGAGAGCCCATCGACACAACACAGCACACGTTGAAAACATGAAGTGAGCTTTCAGATGAAAGTGATAGAAATGGCCAAGAAAACCAACGACTACGGTGCTGCAAGAAAATTCAATGTGTGTGAGAAGTTGGTGAGAGATTGGAGGAAGAAAGAAGAGACTCTAAGAAAAATACCAAAAAGGCAATGTTCTTTGAGAAAAGGAATCACTCGTTGGCCAGAGTTGGAAAATCTTGTTGCGGAATGGGTACGTGAACAGAGGCAAGATTGCTACATGGTCACCTGAAATAACAAGAACATTTACCCTGCAGTGGGTCAAGTCGCAGCCAGGCCTCAGTGATGATGTTGTTGGCTGGTGCAATCGTTTTATGAACAGGAAAAATCTGGTATTATGCCAAAAAATAAAAATTGCACCAAAACTACCAAAAGATCTTGATCATAAAGTTGTAAATTTTCACCAGTTTATTATATGGAACTGGCAGAAACACCAGTTTGCATCATCAAATATCAGAAACATGGACGAAACCCACATGAATTTTGACATAATAGGCAATAGAACAGTGGAACAGAAAGGTATGAAAACTGTGCAAACCAGAAGTACAGGCCAGGAAAGAACCAGGTTTACCATGATGTCGTCGTGCAAGGCTGACGCAACAAAGTTAAGACCCATGGTAATCTTCTCACGCAAAATTAAACCTAAAATAAAATTCCCTGCAGGTATTTTTGTACATTTTCATGAAAAAGGATGGATAGATGAAAATAGTGTAAAACTATGGATAAACAATGTGTGGAACAGGCGGCCAGGTGGTTTGTGCAAAGATCAGAGTTTGCCGGTTGGGATATTTTTTGTAGCCACTTAACTGAGAACACTAAAAGCAGATTAGCCCTACATAATACTTACATGGTGGTTATCCCGGGTTGTTTGACATCTATATTGCAACCTCTTGATGTCTGCTTGAACAAGCCATTCAAAGATCATGTGCATGAGGAATGGAATACATGGATGTCAGGTGCAGAAAAGCCATTTACAAAAAGTGGGGCAACATGTGCTGCATCGCTTGATGTGCTGTGTGGCTTCATGCCCAAGGCATGGGACAAAGTGAAAGTAGAGACTGTGATAAAATCATTGTTCAGTTGATGACACGGAAGACGATTTATTGTGGGACACTGAAACCACCTCATCAGATACAGACTGAGGCCCACATGACTGTTTAAATAGTGAGAGTATTCATCTGCTTGCTGCCATCTTTGCCTCAGACAAAGATTGTGAGAGTGATTTTGAAGGGTTCTAAATGTGTTGTTGTTTTCAGACAATGATGGCAATCTTGAAGATTTCTAATTGTGTTATTTTCAATAAAAATGTCAATGAAAATCTGTTGCAGTCGGGTTTTTATGGTTTTTCAAGGGTCAGCTACACTGGTAAGTGGCCGGCAATATCTGACATCCTCACACAAACCATTGATGGTAGAAATTGTACACCAGATCAGCCCAGATTGGATTTTGAGCTGAATTTAAAGTCTCAAAAGTATATCTGGCTTATAAGTCGACCCTTTTTGGTTTTTTTTTTAAAGACATCTTTTTTGGGGTTTCATGACTCGACTTGTTGCGTTGCATGGGATGACAAAGACATTAACTGACGCTCAACACTTGCTTTGCAGAAACAACAGAGAGAGAAAGAACAAAAGTGCAGGACCAAAGACGACCTTAAAAACCTGCAGCAAGAAATGGAAAGAAGTTTAGGAGAAAATAATCGTTTACGGGAGCAAGTAGCAAAAAGCGATAAAGAGCTCAGAAATCAGCTTGAAGAGTAAGTTGGCAGGGTTGGAGTAGAACGGATAGTGATTTTTTTTTAAGAAAAACTTCACTCCAATCAGATCACAAACCTTAGTGCTTAAACTCAGATTAAAACATATTAATGACAATATAATGATCTGTTTGAAATTAATGTAACACTTGGCATTGACTGTAAAGTGCAAGGTCCTGGACTTTGCAGTTGTAACAGTGACAACATTCAGCATCGATCACTGGTACGTTCATGGTAAAACATAGAATTACAGAGGTAGCTGTCAATAATTCCCAGCTTGGCCAGAGGTGCACTATATTGCAGTGTTCTCCACCGTCACCTTGAGAAATCAGTAATTAAATGTAACATTTGGACATTTGCAAATTTCTAAGCTTCCCTCCAAGTCTATGTGGGGTTTAACGGCAGGCAAAACCATAATTCTGGAATAGCATCATTTCTCGCCCTTAAAAAAAAATGCACGCAAGGTTGCTGTTCTCTCAGATCTGAGATTCATTTCAAAAGAAATTGTTTGAATAGATTTCATAGTTTGAATCTCTTGTGCTTCCATCAATCTCCCTATTGCCAGAGAAACAGAATTTATTGTCGTAAACGCGTCACGGAATTCATTATTTTGTGGCAGGCATTGCTACAAATTACAGTTCAAAGTAAGTATTGGCGCAAGAAAATAGGAGGGAGTGAGGCCGTGTCTGTGGTTCATTGTCCATTCAGGAATCTGATGGCGGAGGGGAAGATGCTGTCCTTGTGCCGCCGAGTGTTTTGTCTTCAGGCTCCTGCACCTCCTCCCTGATGGTGGCAGTGTGAAGAGGGCATGGGCTGGGCGATGGGGGCCCTTGACGATAGAGGCTTCATCCACTAGAGCCAGCAACTGGCAGCAGACAGTGGCAGGAGAATAGTCTAGCACTTGGTCTTTGTGGGCAGCTTTCTTCAAAACAGCAGTGAATCGACTCGCGTCCACTGTTGGCCACAAAATCAAAGCCTTCATTATAATCTGTTAGTGAATGAGAGAATATACTATATAGTCTACAAGTATTGAAGCTTTTGGTTAATGTTTGAAGTGTGACTGTTCAGTGACATCTTCCCCATTAATAACCTTGGCACTTGCAATAATATTTCAACATCTTTGGCTGCATTTTATTTATACGTTTACATTCTCCTAAAAAGCTGAATTCTGGCAGTACTTTCAGAAACCTCAGGTTTTTGTTCCGAGTTCATTGGGTACTATCACAACACACAAAAAAAATTGTATTTCTGTTCCTCTTCCTTTATCCAGAAAGCACACAGCTCGCCTGCCACTGACCCAGAGTGGGCGGGACTGGCTTCAGATCAAGTCCAAGGTATTATAAGTTAGTTTCTTGGACTTGCCTTTTACAAAGACATTTCTAGAAGCTCTTAAACATGATACGTCTTGTGAAATGCAAACTTGTAAAACACTGTAACGTGTGTGGTTGTTACAAATGCTACTTTTTTCCCCCCACAAACATCTTCAAAGTGTCCTGTGTAGTGACAGACTGAATGAAGGTGTTCCCCTGATTTGTGAAACCATTAGCTAGCTTTATGATTCAAGGCAGGAGGGTTTCACTGTCTCCTTCCTGTGAAGCAGGGGACACGCAGACCAAGTTTGTCCATGAAAGTTTCACTGGATGCTTGTGATGGCAAGGCACTGAGCTGCAGTGACAAACATTGTGGAGTGATATTCTAAAACTTGTTTAGCTTGAACAGGCTGGGCTGTTCAAACAACAAGACCTGGAAGGGAGTTGATAGACTAGATTAATCTGTTCTGGCAATTGAGAAATGGGGCAGAACTTCACAATAGAGGATTGATTATTTTGATCAAGATCAGGAGGAATTTCTTCACTCACGATGAGGAATCCTTAAATCCTGAGCATTGTCGGGATATTGAGTGTATTCCATGGTTGAAATAGATTTTTAATCTACGGGGTGGGGGGGGGGGGTGGGGGGGGAACGAGTTACACAGCTGGATCTGGCGGGAAAGACGAGCAGAGCCAAGATCAACTTAGTCTTATTGGATGGCAGTAAGTCAAAAGAATGCAGGGTATAGTGTTACTAAGACACAGCATGGGATAGGAAGAAAAATACTGTCAAAACTGCAAAGGCATCATCTTTTAACCACCGTATCCCGTGGTACAGGTGTAGGACTGATGGTGATCAGACCTCGGAACTTTTGGTTTGATTGTGAATGGCTTTCTCCTGCATCTGTTTAATGAGCAAATTTTTCGCTGTCTGTGGATCTGGAGAATATTATGCGGCAGTAGAGATGAAGGAGTTGGCCTATGTCGAAAGATTGAGTCATCTGGGACTGTACTCGCTGGAATTTAGAAAAATGGGAGGGAATGTTATAGAAACATATGAAAGGAATAGATAAGAGGGAGGAAGGTACGTTGTTCCCATTGGTGGGGAAGAGCAGAACTAGGGGGCATAACCTTAAGATTCAGGGTTGTAGATATAGGACGGAGATGAGGAGGAACTGCTTTTCCCCAGAGGGGGGTGAATCTGTGGAATTCGCTGCCCACTGAAGTGGAGGTGACTTCAGTAAATGTATTTAATTCAAGGTTGGAGATTTTTACATGGTAGGGCAATTAAGGGATATGGGGGGGAAAAGGCAGGTAGCCATGATCTCGTTGACTGGCGGAGCAGGCTTGATGGGCCAAATGGCCTACCGCTGTTCCTATTTAATTTTTTTTTTAATTAAAAAAAAACATTTTAAAATTAAATGTAAACATACTAGATGGTAACAGGCCATTTCGGTCCACGAGCCCAATTAACCTACACCCCCAGTTAAAAAGCCACATCGACACGGGGAGAACGTGCAAACTCCTTACAGACAGTGCGGGATTTGAACCCCAGTCCTGATTGCTGGCGCCGTAATGCTAACCTCTATGCCAGCTGTGCCACCCATTTAAGTTCTTGTGTCATTTCAAAGTTCTTCTCTCCGTGCCCTTGTTCACCCTTCGCCCATCCCCTTCTGTGCTTGCCAACTGTGGCCAATGAAGCAGTGCGCCAATTTGAAATTTCTTGTTTTCAGATCTTGACCTGGTCCCTCCCCTTTCTATATCTCTAACAGCTCCGTGGCAGGAATTCTGACCTACGAGTCGAAGACCACAGAAATGGCCTTCAGCACCCCAACTCAAGTGCTTAATGATATGAATCCCAATTTCAGCTCTTGCTCCATTGCCGTCCACACCTCGGTGTTTCAGCCCCTTTTTTAATGTTGTGAGAGTCTCTGTATCCGCCATCTCCTCAGGTAGGATGTTTCAGTTTAAAACCAGCCCAATGGGTGAGAAAAATTCTTCCTCTGATCTCGCCAGTTCCTGAATTTCATCATTCCTGTGCCTTGGGCTTTTTGCACTGGGGGATTCCCTTTTGAACACCTACATTCTGTCTACAAGATGCTCCCTTAAAATCTGAAAATTAACAAACAAAACTGCAGATGTGAGAAATTTAAACAAGAACATAACACTGGTTCAGATGAAGGTTCACTGACGTTGCCTCCCCAGCTGAATATGTTCAGCGTTTTCTGTTTTAATCCTTTCTCTGTCCAAGTTTCTTGTCATCCACACTAACGCTCCCTGCAACATCTTTGCCACAGTTCCCCAGAAGGACCCTAGGAGGTTTTGTTCAGGTGCTATACAAATGGAAAATTGTCTTGTTGGTGCTGTGGTTGGGAAGGAAATAACATGCTGCTGCCTTTCTGCCAGATTGGTGCAAGTGAAGATGGAGAGAGAACAGTATCAGAGTGAGATTAGGGACTTGCAAGATCAGCTGTCAGAAATGCACGACGAGCTCGATAGTGCAAAGTTCACTGCTGACTGTGAGGAGAAGGAAGGCCTGATCATGGTAAGTGTCTATTCCTTCCTTTCTGCACTTGGGTCTTCTCCAAGATTGCATGTTACCGCAATTCGAATTGGGCAAGAGATTTTTGTTTTGTTATTGCTTTGACAACCAAGTTGATGTTTGCACATTATCAAGACGAAGTTGGTTGTAGATTTGTCAATTATAGATTTCTGTACGGTGCTTTGAGCTGTGATTACTCTCGTCTTCCTCTCCCCGGCATCACCAGGGGACTTCACGTCCTCAAAAAGCAGTTCCCTCCATTATTAAACCGCTTCATGGCTGGAAGATGACCAAACAATTAGGATTCGAACCTTAACTACATTGCTCCATGACCGCACTTGATCTTGATGCTGTTGATTGCACAGAATGGAGTTGGAAACATCCTGAACATTCAGTTGCACAATGAGAAGCCTCTGTCTACAGAGAGAGGGAGTTGCATTTAAATAGCAGTTATTATAAGACCTGAACATTCCTTACCAGAATCAATCACAGGACTATCTTCATGTAATTGTTTTGAAAAGAATGACGAATTGAATCCTCAAACAGTATTCTGAACTGGTCACTGCAGATACAGTGTATCTAAATTTGAAATCTGGGATTAGGAAGTTCCTGCAACAGACTGGAAACAAATAAGAGAATTTTGCTTTGTTTTGCGACATTTCATAATTTTCCATGTTATTGTTCATGAGTCATGTGTTTTGTGCCAAGTTCACAGGCAGATGTGCCCGGCACAAATGATTTTTGGTTTAGCTTCCTTAACAAAGTTAACAGCCAGGAGTGGGATGAATGTCGAAGCTTCCAGGCTGCCGTTTCCTCCCGTGTTTGAAGATTTAAATTTAAACATTCAGCACAGCAACAGCCCCTTCCAGCCCATGAGCCCGTGACCCCCAAATACTCCAATTAACCCATGTCCTGCATCCGTTTGTGGAGGGTGGCAGGAAACTGGATCACATGGAGGAAACCCTCGCAGACATGGGAAGAATGTGCAAGCTCCTTACAGACAATGCTGGATTTGAACCTGTATTGCCCATGGTTCAATGCCCTGTTTTTTTTTAAACTTGTTCCTGAATTTCACCCACTGGAAAGGAGGTCAATGCAGGCCCGTCATGTTACCGGTTTTCAAAAATAGTCGGAGAATATTTAAGTTGATTAGCCGCACAGTAGAAGCGATTTCAAACCGTTAAATCTGCATTGCCCAATTTCACCCAAATAAACCTGCACCCTGTAAGTTGCAGTGGGTGGGAGGAAACCTATGGGAGAACATACAATATCCCTAAAGACAGCACGGGATTCGAGCCTCAGTGGCTGGCACTGTAATGGCCCTAACCACTACCCTAACCCTGCCACTCATCTACTTTTGGTTTGATTGCCGAGTTATTCAACCTCTTGTGAAGCAACTAAATCAACAGGTGACTGAGTGGAATGGCGAGCTCATGGAACTGGGTCCACAAGGTCAGCAAACGCAGGTTGAGATCGGTTAGCTCAGTCTGGAGATAAATTCACTTCTGTCCCACCCCCCCCAGTAGGAAGCAGTCTGTTCCAGTGACATTCGTTAATGCAACGCTATTTTTAAAAAGTTTGTGCATGACTGAGAATGTGTGCAGAGGAAGAAAGTCCTTGGTTCAATTCCTCGCCCTTTGCATTTGCTGATTTTTACCCGGGAGTGGTTGGAATTACTGCTCGTGTCTTTTGGCTTCTGTATCCTCTCTCGCATGCAGGCAGGTAGGGCAGTCTGTTCCACAAACGCACACAGAGCGGGTGTGTCTCCATGGGACACTCCTTTATGACACTAACTGTGTGTATGATATCCTTATTTAATATTGAAAATGAAAGGGGGAGAATCCATTCGAACTCTCTAAAAGGGTCCTGGCCCAATACATTGACCACTTCTCCCCAGAGATGCTGCCTGAAACACACCAACCTTCCCATGTTCACTCGTTCATGAGATCTGTCCAGTCCCTGTGTTTGTCAACACAAAGTCTCCCAGAAAGCAGGGTTGTAGGGCTATCCTTTCAGACCTGGTCCGATACCTCTTCCTCTGGGCCTGGACCTCTTCTGTCACGATTTTGGGGCTGTGACACTCTGTGACCGTTGAGGTGTCCTTGACAGCTCCTACTGCTGGCAGCTCTTCAGCATCTATTTTGTAATGACCGTCTCCATGATCTTCGTGTGATGTATTGAATGCATGCATCTGTTGGACTGAGCTTGCAACATCTCTCTGATCACTGCCTTTGGACGGCATTTCTCCTAATGCTGACATACAGTGCATCAGCAGCATTGTGTTTAACTGCACCACCTTAGCATTGATGGCTGTCACGAGTTGGACTACACCAGTAATGTTGTTTCCCTTGAGCTAACATCTGCACAAGCATATCTAAATTAAATTTAAACTTACAGCACAGTAAGAGCTCCTTCCAATACACAAGTCCATGTCACCCAATTACACTCAATTAACTTACAATCCCTGTATGTTTTGGAACATGGGAGAAACTGGAGCACCTAGAAGAAACCTGCGCAGACACGGGGAGAACTTACAAACTCCTTACAAACAGCGTCAGATACTAACCCGTTGCACGAACCGCTACACTGACTACTGTCTGATACGTTGTGCAGAATTGATCATCTTTGGCCCTGGGGAAGTTCTATTGTAGGGTAGTTTGACTGTGATCTCGGCAAAGAAAATCTCCCCCCATGTACATTGATTGGGTTTTTTTTTCTCAGTCACTCGTGTCCATGGTTTGAATCTGACTCCTGACACCATGTAAAACCATGGTTGAAGTAAACACGCAATGCTGTTGAGGAGTTTCACCAGAATTGTGTCCTGACCCTGCCTTAGTGTTACTGCCTAAGATATTGCGGTAAAGGTGGAAAGTTAAGTTAGTGAGGCACAATATTAACCCTTTAGACTCTGGCCATTTTTAACCTTTCATAATAAATGGACTGGGTCCATGGGTAAACTACAATATGAACAGCAGTGCGAACCAGGTGGTGGTTGGGTATAAAATCAGTCCTGGAAAACAGGGACATGGTATATAAGTACTTGTTGACAATCCCTGAAAATGGGGATGCTGAGTCCAAAGGGTTAAAAAGAACGTAGAGAGAGCATTGTTATGAACCTAAAGGACCCCAAAACCCAGCAGCAATAGACATTCACCAAGACTAGTAGTTACTTAAACAAAAGCTGTTTTTAATTATCTTTAAACATGAAAACAGAATCAAACTAACTATTGCTATTAACTTAACTAACCCAAATTAACCCCCTTCTAATTCTAAGCGCACGCTTATGATGTGTGTGTAAATTTAAGAAAAGTTCTTGGGTTCACAGTCCAATCTCACTTCTCATTCTTCCAAGTTCTCTGGTTGCAGGCAATTATACTGTGCACAGAATTTAACATGTATAAAGTTCACCAGGCTTTGGTGCTTGAAAGGTAAATGTTCACCACTCAGGAAGGTTCTCGTAGGGTTGGCAGAGAGAGATTTGTTGTTCCAGGATTTCCACAACTGAGGTCCCACCATTAGTCACCTCAATGTCTTGCTGATGAAACTTGCCCCATCAGGGTTCTCCAGATGATAACCTCTTTCTTTCAGGCTACCACAGAGTTCCTTTCTGTTCCACTTATTTCAAGAGGAACATCAGACAGATAGCACTTCCAGCCATCCGCCACTCTGGAGCTTTCTGTTTCCAACAACCTTCTCCTGCTTGTTTCAGCCATCTTTCAGTGTCACACACACAACACTGGCTGAGAGAGCTTGTTTCATCTCTCCCTCTCCCTCCAACTGAGACTGCTTAGAAAGCCCATGTGACTCTTTCTCTTGCCACAAAACCTCCACCTTCTTCAGCAAACCACAGAAGTTATCTTTCTTGGTCAAGCTGTTGCCTTTAGGTAAACAAAACCCAGGAGTGACCTTTCTGTGAGCATTTTGTAGAAAGGTCAGAAGCCTTGTAATCAGCCAAAGTGTCTCCAGTCCAAACAATAGTCTATTCATTTTATGATGTCATTTTTATTAGCACCTACTTGTGAAATGTGCATAGCATTCTCCATAGTTTCTGTAAAGTACACTGAATATGAATTCTTCAGTATTTCAAATAAAATCTGTTTTAAAATGTGTATATATGTAACCTACTCTAATTTTACCAAATTTTCCCAATATTTATTTATTCTATTACAGCATGTATTTTAGGTGAACAAATTGGATGTGGCCTGTTCATGTTAACGATGTCTCTGTTAAGAGCAGTTGGTGCAATCTCTAAAGAGGTACACAGCCAAAAAAGCTGGCCCGTCTATTACAAGATCCATTTCCTGACCCAATCAAGAGACTTTTGTCAAGTCTCTGTGGATATTTACTGAAGGATTGAATCTGAATATCTGATATGTTCTAAACTCAGAAGAGAGAAGACTGTGGGACAATGTTGCAAGCTGTCCAACTGAGCCCCATTTAATCCTTAACCAATAAAGTCAGAACAATAATGTCAGAAAGAATATGCTCAGAGCCCCTCAAAAATTAAAATACAGTGAAACCTCGTTAGAAACCTTGTTTGAAAGATACATTGAATGTCAGAGGAATCTTAAGAGAGGAATTAGGAAAGCTAAAAGAAGGTACGAGGAAACTATGGCAAGCAGGGTGAAAACTAATCCAAAAGCATTCTACAAATATGTTAATGGTAAGAGGAAAGCTAGAGACAAAATTGGTCCCTTAGAAAATCAGAGCGGAAAACTGTGTATGGAGCCTAGAGAAATGGGGGAGATATTGAACAGTTTCTTTTCTTCGGTATTCACTAAGGAGAAGGATATTGGGAGATGTGAGATAAAAAAAGCAAATTGGGTAAATATGGGGAATATAGAGATTACAAAAGGTGTAGTTTTAAGCTTTTGAAGAATATAAAGGTGGATAAGTCTCCGGGACCAGACGGGATCTTCCCCAGGACATTGAAAGAAGTGAAGGAGGAAATAGCAGAGGCTCTGGCGGTAATTTTCCAAATGTCATTAGATATGGGGATAGTGCCGGAGGATTGGCGCATTGCGCATGTGGTTCCGTTATTTAAAAAGGGTTCAAGGAGGAAGCCTGGCAAATATCGGCCTGTAAGTTTGACGTCTGTGGTAGGTAAATTAATGGAGAAAATTCTTAGAGATAGTACTTATAAACATCTGGATAGACAGGGTCTGATCAGGAGCACTCAACATGGATTTGTGGGAGGAAGGTCATGTTTGACCAATCTGATTGAATTTTTTGAAGAGGTGACTAGGAATGTGGATGAGGGTAGCGCAGTGGATGTTGTCTATATGGACTTCAGTAAGGCCTTCGATAAGGTACCACATGGAAGGTTAGTTAGGAAGGTGCAGTCTTTAGGTATAAATTTTGAGATAGTCAAATGGATTGAACATTGGCTGAAAGGGAGAGGCCAGAGAGTGGTAGTGGATAATTGTCTGTCAGGTTAGAGGCCGGTGACCAGTGGTGTGCCTCAAGGATCTGTATTGGGCCCATTGTTGTTCGTTATATACATTAATGATCTAGATGATGGGGTGGTGAATTGGATTAGTAAATATGCAGACGATACTAAGATAGGTGGAATAGTGGATAATGAAGAAGGTTTTCAAGGATTGCAGAGGGATTTGGGCTGCTTAGAAAAGTGGGCTGAAAAATGGCAGATGGAATTTAATGCTGATAAGTGTGAGGTGCTTCATTTTGGTAAGAAGAATCAGAATAGGACATACGTGGTAAATGGGAGAGCATTGATGAATACAGAAGAGCAGAAAGATTTAGGAGTAACGGTACATCGTTCCCTGAAGGTAGAAACTCATGTGAATAGGGTGGTGAAGAAGGCTTTTAGTATTGTAACACTTGCGACTAACAATGTTAGTCGGAGAATGCATTCTGCCGTTATCAGCAAAATGGTGATTTTTTATACCCTTGGATACGTGCTTAGAACATCATCATATCATTACTTGTCCAATGACTAAAACTGTTGCTATCCTTTCCCTGCTAGCTTCCTGCCTCTCAATCCATCAATGTCTCTCTTATCTTGTAAGTACAAGGATGCATTCACATCTTGTTACAGCCCCGCACAGGGTAACTCCTTACACATTCCCATCTCATGATGTTTTACCTTACAGTATGCTGGCCTTTATCAATCATTGCATGGAATATAGGAGTTGGGAGGTGATGTTGAGATTGTATAAGACGTTGGTGCGGCCTAATTTGGACTTCTGTGTGCAGTTCTGGTCGCCTAATTCTTTGGCTTGGCTTCGCGGACGAAGATTTATGGAGGGGGTAAAAAGTCCACGTCAGCTGCAGGCTCGTTTGTGGCTGACAAGTCCGATGCGGGACAGGCAGACACGATTGCAGCAGTTGCAAGGGAAAATTGGTTGGTTGGGGTTGGGTGTTGGGTTTTTCCTCCTTTGCCTTTTGTCAGTGAGGTGGGCTCTGCGGTCTTCTTCAAAGGAGGTTGCTGCCCGCCAAACTGTGAGGCGCCAAGATGCACGGTTTGAGGCGTTATCAGCCCACTGGCGGTGGTCAATGTGGCAGGCACCAAGAGATTTCTTTAGGCAGTCCTTGTACCTCTTCTTTGGTGCACCTCTGTCACGGTGGCCAGTGGAGAGCTCGCCATATAACACGATCTTGGGAAGGCGATGGTCCTCCATTCTGGAGACGTGACCCATCCAGCGCAGCTGGATCTTCAGCAGCGTGGACTCGATGCTGTTGACCTCTGCCATCTCGAGTACTTTGACGTTAGGGGTGTAAGCGCTCCAATGGATGTTGAGGATGGAGCGGAGAAAACGCTGGTGGAAGCGTTCTAGGAGCCGTAGGTGGTGCCGGTAGAGGACCCATGACTCGGAGCCGAACAGGAGTGTGGGTATGACAACGGCTCTGTATACGCTTATCTTTGTGAGGTTTTTCAGTTGGTTGTTTTTCCATACTCTTTTGTGTAGGAAGGATATAGGAAGGATATAAACAGAGTGGAGAGAGTGCAGAGAAGGTTTACCAGAATGTTACCTGGGTTTAAGCATCTAGAGTATAGGGAGAGATTGGACAGATTAGGTCTTTATTCTTTTGAGCGTAGAAGGTTGAGAGGGGATTTGATAGAAGTATTTAAGATTATGAAAGGGATAGACAGAGTGGATGTGGATAGACTATTTCCGTTAAGAGGAGGAAAGATTAAAACAAGAGGACATGAGTTAAGAATTAAGGGGCAGAGGTTTAGAGGTAACATGAGGGGGAACTTCTTTACTCAGAGAGTGGTAGCCATGTGGAATGAGCTTTCGGGAGAAATAGTGGCGGCGGAGTCAATTGTATTATTTAAGAAAAGGTTGGACAGGTATATGGATGAGAAGAAGATGGAGGGTTATGGACATTGTGCAGGGAGGTGGGACTAGAAAGGGGTGTTTGGTTCAGTGCGGACTAGAGGGCCTAATGGCCCGTTTCCGTGCTGTAATTGTTATGTTATGTTAATTGGCGGGACCCCAAACATTGATTTTAGGATGCCTGGCTAACAACTACAAACTCAGAAATGGACTCTTGAGTCATATGACTCATTTTCAAGATGTGTATGTTAATATGTGGAGTTTAAAGGTCTTATTATAGGGCTTGAGTCACAGTATTCTGTTTTCCTACTTCCTGAATCATGATGTACATGCATCTGTTCCGCGACTCGGCTGTAACACGGTATGAAATCTTGGACCCCAACAAGGCAGCGACTGCTCGAGTCGGGAAGGAAGGACCTCGCTAGCCACATTGAGCTGGCCAAATCACTGGAACAGGCCAGTCTCGAGAACGATGACCTTGAGGCCAGCAAATTCACGCTCTTGGGTGAGCACCTCCAAGGACCAGCTGCTCCTGCTACGGCCTAATGGCTACCGTTTCCCAAGTTCAGGAGTGCTTTTACTGCAGCAAGGGACAGCACCCCCGTGCCTGCTGCCTAGTAAAAGACTGCGTGCTCCATCTGTGGGAAGAAGGGACATTGGGCAAGGGTCTGCCACACGAAGGGAGTTCCGGGGAAGTCCATAGCCTGTACCGCTCCTAGATCAGATTCCAGTCCCAAGTCATCTGCGCCAAACTCGCTCGAGATCGCCTGCTGCACAACCTGCCGCCTATGGAAATGGTGCAAAAAGGCCCAGCGGCCATCTTGTAGCAGCCTGATTTTGAATTCCACGCCTTCATCATTATCAGAGGAGGAAGGAGGGCGGCCATCTTGCCGCGCCACAAGGTCGGAACCATCTTACCTGCACAGGTCAACTCAGAACGGAGGGGCCACTTGAGGGAAGAACACTGTGTCTCCGACGACCAGAATAGATCTCACCAGCTCAGCAACTCAATGGTGACGGTGAAGGTAAACAGACATTCAACCAACTGCCTGATTGACACAGGCTCCATGGAAAGTTTCATAGACTCACAGACTGTGCAAAAATATAACTTAAAAATGTACCCCTCTCATTACCAAATCTTCCTAGCACCTCAGTTCCATTCAGCACATGTAAAAAAACATTGTATAGTTCATCTGTCATTTTGAAGGGGGGGGAATTTTGTAAATTTTGCATGTACATTTTAGATTAATTGTGTGCTCCAGTATTGTTGGGTCTGGACTTCCTGTGTCACCTTAAAAGCATGACCTTGGAGTTTTCTGGTCCCCTTCCCCAGAACCCACTTGCAGCCTCTCCACGCTGAGCATCGACACCCCCCCCCCCCCCCGCCCCTGTTCCCAAACCTGTCTGCTGACAGTATCGGGTCTATTCGACCATCGACCTGAATGCTGCCTATCACCAGCTGCCAATCTGTTCCGAGGACCACCCGTGCATGGCATTTGAGGCTAACGGTCGCCACCAAGAGCAGGAGGTACAGTGCGGCACACAGGGAGTTTATAAAGACTGAGACCCGGCGCCTGCTGGTGGAGGGGATCATCAAGCCCAACACCAGCCGGTGGAAAGCGCAAGTGGTGGTAGTAAAGGGGGAAAACAAGTCTAGGTTAGTGATCGACTATAGCCAGATACACACTCCTGGACGCATACCCCCTCCCTCGCATTTTGGACATGGTGAACGATATCGTGCAATATCGGGTCTATTTGATCATCGACCTGAACGCTGCCTATCACCAGCTGCCATTCTGTTCCGAGGACCGCCCGTGCTTGGCATTTGAGGCTAACGGTTGACTCTATCAGTTCCGGAGGGTTCCTTTCAGTATTGCCAATAGGGTGTCTATTTTCCAGCGGCAGATGGACAGGATGGTGGACCAGTATGGGTTTAAGGCTACCTTTCTCTACCTCGACTGTCACAATCTGTGGCCATACTGTGGAAGACCATGATGCCAATCACCAGAGCTTTCTCCATGCGGCGAGAGCCCTGAATCTCACTTACAATTCTGACAAGTGTGTATTCAGGACTACACAACTGGCTAAGATAGGATGCGCCCCCTGATAGAGCTTCCCCTCCCCGGAACCACAAAGACTGAGAAGATCCCTGGGATTTTTCTCATATTACACCCAGTGGGTCTCTCAATATGCTGACAAGGTTCGTCCCCTCTTAAAGGCCACCACTTTCCCCCTTTCGGCCGAAGCCAAGACAGATTTTAATTACCTCTTGAAGAGTTCGAAGCTTACGCCGACAGTTGTGACCTATTTCTCGATGGGAGTACGGCGGAACAGAAAACGCAGTGGAGGGCGTTACTTCTCTTCACCGCAGGTCCTGCAGTTCGGGAAACTTTTAAGACGCTTTTGAATACTGGAAGGAAGTAGGAATACCAGAAAGCTGTAGATGCTTTGAATGCACACTATGTGGTGACACCAAATGCCACATTTCAACGCCATTTGTTTCGCAAAATAAAATAGGAAGATGGGGAAATGGTCGCCCAGTATGTGACGAGATTGCGACAACTGGCTGTTGGATGCAATTATGTGGCAGCTGATTTGGACAACCAGTTATTGGATCAAGTTGTGCAGCACTGCACATCAGACAAACTCAGAAGGCGACTGCTGGAAAACGGGGGTGAGTTGAAATTTACCAATGCTTTAACAATAGCTGCTGCATTAGAGGCTGTTGAGCGGCAATTTCATACCATGAAACTGAAAGACAACTCAAGCCAGCCCAGTAAACACAAAGTTGATCAACAAGTAAATAGGCTCTCGCATAGCCATAGCCTGCCAAGAAATATGCCGACACGTGACTTGGAGTGTTACAGATGTGGAGACAGAGGTCATTTTGGAAAAGACCCATGCTGCCCAGCAAAAGGCAAAGTTTGTAGAAAGTGTGAAGGTAAAGACCACTTTGCAAAGAAGTGAAAAAGCAAGTCAAATGCAAACCAGAATGGGAAAAGTACAGCTTCAAAGGGCAAAGCTTGGTGGAAAGGAAAATCTCCTGGAAAGAAAGGCAATTATGGACAGAGAAAGCAAGGCACTATTCGACATATAGAAGGTGACCCAGAAAGTGACGATGATGATGACAACCAGGATGGGCAGAAATACTATCAGTTTACATTGAATGATGACCATCATGAGAAAATCCCAGTGATAATTGGTGGTGTGACAGTTCCGGTCATTGTAGACTCAGGCAGTGACAGTAATGTAATTGACCGACATTTATGGGAGAAATTGGAAAAAAAAGATAATTTGTACGTCAAAGAAGTGTTCAAAGAAACTGTATCCATGCACAGCAACCAAGCCATTGCAGACCATTGGATGTTTCACTGCGACTGTTGAAGCTGGTGACAAGCACACCGAAGCAGAGTTTGTTGTCATAGACGAGAGGGGAGAACCATTGCTGAGTAGACGCACGGCGCAAGATCTGGCAATACTTCATATTGGAGCTCGTGTCAATTCAGTTCAGTCATACGAGGATATGAAGCAAGAATTCACCGCAATTTTCCAGGGAGTAGGAAAGCTGAAAGGTTGACGACTAAAGCTAGCAGTGGACAAAACGGTCAAACCCAAGGCGCAACCAGTGCGTAGAACCCCATTTGGACTTTGTGGGAAAGTAGAGGCCAAAATCAAAGAGTTGATTGAGCAAGATATTATTGAACCTGTAGAACATTCAACGTAATAGGTCAGCCCAGTAGTGATCGTGCCCAAACCAAATGGTGATATGAGGATGGCCAATGAAGCTATAATTTGAGAATGACACCCCATACCAACAGTAGAAGAAGTACTCCAGGAGTTAACAACCAGTCAGGTGTTCTCAAAAATTGATTTAAAATGGGGCTATCATCAACTAGAGCTGGACCTAGAATCCAGGGACGTGACAACATTTGTGACTCACTGTGGATTGTACCGGTACAAGAGGCTATCGTTCGGCATCAATGCAGCTCCTGAGATCTACCAATACAAAATCCATCGAGTGATTCAAGGCATTCCTGGAGTCGCCAGCATTTCTGATGACATCATAGTCCATGCGGCTACACAGGAAGAGCATGACAGATGGTTGAGGCTTGTGCTATCCAGACTACAGGGGGCAGGCCTTACTGTGAATGGAGACAAGTGCCAGTTCGGTGTCTCAGAGATGGACTTCATGCGACACAGGCTTACACAGGAAGGACTGAACCCAACTGATGCCAAGGTGAAAGCTGTTGCCGATGCACGGAAACCCCAGAATGCAATGGAGATGAGGAGTTTCTTGGGATTGGTCAATTATTGCGCAAAGTTCATCCCTAACTTTGCTACACTGGCAGAACCACTGAGGAAACTAACCAGGAAAGGTGTACCATTCCATTTTGGCCCTGAGCAGAAGGAAGAATTCACAACTCTGAAACAAAGTCTGACGAATGCCGATACTCTTGGGTATTATGATCCGGATGCACCAACCAAAGTCATAGCGGATGCTAGCCCTGTTGGTTTAGGAGCCGTGTTGATCCAGACGCATGTTAAGGGACCAAAAATCATTGCCTATGCCAGCAGATCTTTGACAGACGTTGAAAGGAGATATTCTCAGACAGAGAAAGAAGCACTCGGACTTGTATGGGCCTGCGAGAGATTCCATGCATATTTGTATGGCATTGAATTTGAACTCATCACGGACCATAAACCATTGGAGGTGATCTATGCCACCAGGTCCAAACCATGTGCCAGGATAGAACGATGGGTGCTCAGACTCCAACCGTACAAGTACAGAGTAGTCCGCATTGCTGAGAAAGCAAACATTGCTGATCCGCTGTCCAGATTGTTGAAAGATGGATGCCCACAAACTGGGGACAGAAGCAGAGAGCTTTGTACGCTTTGTAGCTATCCAGTCGACACCGGGAGCTGTGACAACGAGGGAAGTTGAGAGAGAGTCCGAACATGACCCAGAACTCATGGAAGTTAGAGAATCTATCTAAAGTGGACAAAGGGACAAGTGCACTCACAAGGCATATGTTCCCATTAGAGACGAACTTTGTTGCATCGGGCAGTGTGTGTTGAGGGGTTGTAGATTGGTGATACCACGGAGGTTGAGACCGAAGATCGTATCATTAGCTCATGAAGGACACCTAAATATTGTTGGTACCAAGCAAAACCTCAGGAGTAAAGTATGGTGGCCAGGTTGTGATAAAGACGCGGAGAAATTCGTCAAAACCTGCCATGGGTGTCAACTCACAAGTAGGTGTAATCCTCCAGAGCCGATCCGGAGTACGCAACTCCCGACAGGACCATGGATCGATGTAGCTGTTGATTTTCTCGGACCTTTACCAACTGGCGAGTCAATCATGGTAGTGGTGGACTACTACAGCAGATACTATGAGTACTCTGTGATGAGGTCAACGACCACTGAAAAAACGATACAAGCATTGGCAGAGATCTTCGCGAGACATGGATTGCCTGTTACACTATACTCTGACAATGGTCCACAGTTCATCTCAGAGACATTTGCTGAATATATGAGGACCACAGGCGTCCACCATCACAAAGTAACTCCTAAATGGCCGCAAGCCAACGGAGAAGTAGAGAGACAAAATCAATCCATCGAAAAACGACTACGAATCGCTCATGCAGAAAGACAGAACTGGAGAGAAGCATTGCTGTCCTATGTAGCTGTCTATCGGGCAACCCCTCATGCAACCACAGGAAAAAGTCCAGCAGAAGTACTCTTCGGGAGGAAAATCCGCACAAAAATGCCCGAACTGAAGGAAATCAGGGACAACCAGGAGATGAGGGACCACGATGCTGAAAAGAAGGGGGCAGCAAAGCTGGATGCAGACTCGAGGCGTGGGGCCAGGTACTCAGACATCATGCCTGGAAATAATGTTCTTGTGAGGCAAGAGAGTGGTGGTAAGCTAGACACACCTTATTACCATCAACCCTACACTGTTGTATCCAGAAGCGGCAGTATGGTGACAGTCAGGTCTCCAGGTGGAGTCCTCTACAAAAGAAACGTGTCTGGTGTCAAAAAGTACCAATCCAGAGCCCCACTGAGTTAAGTGGTTGGAAATCCAGTATGAGTTGCTCAACCTGAGGGACCAGACGACGTTCCAGAGGTAGGTACCAGTTTTTCCGATGAAGTGGCCAGAGTACTAGAAACACCAGAGGCCGTAGCGAGCAGTGTTTCTGGTGCTGAGGGTGAGCAACCAAGTTGCGACAGTAGCATTGCAGGAAGGCTGAGACGGGACAGGAAACCACCTAAGCGATATGAAGATTTTGTGCCATATTTCTAATCGTGCCCGCATTATCATGAAAGTGAAAGTTTGTGATAGTTGGAATGAGTTTCAATGAAGAAAAAAAAAGTGCATTGATTCAGTGGAAGCGCAGTAATGATACACGCCAAGGAAAAGTGGAAATGTGTGGTGATTGTGGAAAAAAAAGAGAAGTAATGTAAAGGGTGTACGCCGAACGCCGCCCTTGTGAAACACGCAGTGAATGCGTATATGTGGATATCAGGAAGGAAACCATCGCGAACTCCGAGAAAGAGGCCTTTGTGAAGTTGTGCTATGATTACCTGGATTATCGCTGTTGTGTTTAGCGTTATTAGAAAAAGAAAACTGTGCGCCGAACATTTATTTTATACTTGACGTGGTTTAACTTTGGACCATCAGTAGCAGTAACCAACAATCAGAAGTATTTTGATGCAGGAAGAGGAATGAGAATGGGAACATTTGGACAGTGATTTTGATAAATACATCATAAAGTACATGTATGAGTGCTGTAAGAATTGCATTTTTGTTTTGGTCGACTATTTGGTATTAAATGAAAAATAAACAAAAGTATTGGAATTTAAATATGTGGTTTTATAGAACGGAAAAAAAAAGTCATGAAAAATAAAGGGGAAGGAAATATGTGGGGCGTATAATTTTAAACGTTTACATTTTGCATATGAGGTGACCATTGTGTATTAGTATAACTACAGAAGAAATGTTGAGCCATTATATTACATTTGGTTATAACATGGTTACGTTACATTTTGTGAAGAGGGAATTTGATGTTGCTTTTGTTGGTTTGGAAGGCAGAAAAATGCTATTGATAGTGTTAAAGTGTTTGCATTTAAACAGAAAGAAACACAGCAATGTATTATGTTCGGTGATATTCATACAAGATATACACTTAGATTGAAAGGTTAAGACACAAAGATATAAAGTTTATTTCCGGTGAAAGCAGGGATGTCATGATAATGAATATGCATGAGATCTATGCAGATAGAGGTTGAGCTATTAACCTGACCGGAGGTCAGAGTGCATGCGCGCGATGTATGCAGGTGCGGAATGGTGGAATAATGGAAGCAGAGAAATAAATACACGCCGATGTTCAACGGGTAAATCATATGTTGATGGTGCTATCAATTTCACATTTTGGGCCACAAATGTGACAACTACCTGGCTGGTAGGAGATTTACGCTCCTCGCGGACCAGCGCTCTATCGCATTCATGTTTGGCAACACCAAGAATGACAAAATTGCTAGGTAGAGGATCGAACTCTCCATCTACAGTTTTGACATTGCCTATCGGCCAGGAGCCCTTAATGACCCTCCAGATGTCTTGTTCAGGGGACGTTGTGCCTCTGCACACACCGGTGAACTGCAGACTATACACACTGAGCTCTGCCATCCAGGGGTTACCCACATGGTTTATTTTGTCAAGTCCCACAATTTGCCCTACTCAATAGAAGATGTCAGGGAAATGACCAGGTCATGCCAGGTCTGTGCTGAGTGCAAGCCGCACTTTTTTCGCCCCGCGAAAGCACACCTGATTAAATCATCCAGGCCCTTCGAATGGCTCAGCGTCGATGTTAAGGGACCTCTCCCCTCCATGAATGGGAACATCTACCTTCTTTCGGTCATTGACGAGTACTCCCGCTTCCCGTTCACCATTCCGTGCTCAGACATGCTCACTTGTCCGTTATGAAGGCCCTAGACTCCATTTTCACCCTGTTCGTGCATCCCGGCTATATTCATAGCGATCGGGCCTCAGCCTTCATGAGCGATGAGTTGCATCATTACCTACTGGTGAGGGGCATCGAGTCCCACAGGACTACCAGTTGCAATCCCTGGGGGGAACAGGCAGGTTGAAAAAGAGAACGCCCCAATCTGGAAGGCTGTCAAACTTGCCCTGAAGCAAAAAGGCCTTTCAGACTCGTGCTGGCAGGATGTCCTCCCCATTGCGTTCCACTCAATAAGTTCGCTACTGCACTACGACCAATGCTACTCCTCAAGAGTTCATGTTTACATTCAACAGAAGGTCGGCATCAGGGACTACGCTCCCAGCCTGGCTCACTAGACCTGGTCCGGTCCTTCTCATGAAGCACATGAGGGGAAGCAAGACCGACCCCCTGGTGGAAAGGTTGAAACTGCTCCATGCCAATCCCACGTATGCCTACATGGAGTACCCGGATGGCAGGGAGAACACAGTCTCCCTGGACCTGGCACCCGCTGGAACAGGGGATCTGTTGCCTCAGGGCCCCACGAGCTACTGAGCTTTTTTCCCCACCCCACCCAGGTCCTCGGGGGACCCAGTTCAGGAGGATAGTGAACCTCCCCTATTGTCGAGCTGGAGCCCCAGCCCATTACTCCTCCATCACAGGTAGACCAGGAGACACAAAGAGCCCAAGCCCCCCCCCCCCCCCCCCCCCCACCCACCCCGATGCTATGGTGCTCCATCAGAATTTCCAGATCCCTGGACTGCCTGAATCTGTAAATAGTATTGTAAATATTTTTCTTCTGTGTCTATTACCGGCTTCTCTTCATTCACAGACCCTTAATTCTGAATGAACAGGTCAATATAGTGAACTGGGATTCACTAGAAGTGTCCTGCACTGATGACTGGTCCCGGCTCCTCCCCCAGGAGCCCATATATAACCCTGGTTTCCATGAACCCTACCTGTGCTGTAAGCTAATAAAAGTGTTACATCCCCCTCTAGACAAGTGTGAGCTTTTATCTACGCTACACGCTCGCTGTCAGAAAGGAGTTTGTTCGTTTTCTCTGTGCCTACGCCAGTTTCCTCCAGGTGCTCTGGCTCCCATCATTCAAAATGTACAGGTTGTAGGTGAATTGGATCGCATGGACTCCTAAGCTGTATGTCCAAACTACAGCACAGTACAGACACATTGGTCCATGATGTTGTGATGTTATATACAGTAAAACCCCTTTTACCCAGAATTCAAGCAATCAGGAGCCTCAAGCAACCGACAAAAAAAATCAAGGAAAATAAATAATAAGAATTAAAATAAATAAGAATAAAAATGCCTAAGTTTAAAATTGTCAAAGTTCATGTTCTCTGAAGCAACACCTAAACCTTTAGTGACGATAGATGCAAATATTCAGCCAGCGGAGTGCTTTGGTTGGGCTTTGCTCATAGCAGCTGTTTGAATAAAGTTGAGTGAAACAGCAATGGCGTTGCCCAGGTTAAAGAGCTGGTTGATGCCGTTCACCTCTTAAACTGTCTTCTTATCCCTGCTTAGTAAGAGACGCCCCGGTCAGAGGCTTTATCTATAAAGTTGGTGTGGGGTGGGTGGGGTGGTGTAATTATCTATAATGTTATTTGGTTTTCTGGCGGTTAAATGTTTTCAAAGAATATGACTGAAAGTAAAGTAAAATGCTTTAAGGTTTATATATTCATGCAGGTGAAGTTTGTTCAGTGTAAGTACAGTTTGGTATTTTTGTCTTTTAAACTGTTTATTCTTAATCATAAGTTCAAATCTCAACCAACCAGAAAATACACTTATCTGGCATCTACCAATCCTCGTATGCGCTGGATATCAGGAGTTTTACTGTATACTGACCAAACGCGGACAGCTCTTTGATTTTCCCTGATGAATAACAGAACCCATGAAATAAGCAAGCAAGCTCCCTGTGCTGAATTCAGCTGCACCCTTCCGGGCCACCTTATTGGGATTATGTAGCAGAGCCTGAGGTCGGGATGGGGGCCATCTTGCAACCATTCACTGGACGGACTCTATTGGGTCAGTGGGTGGTGGTGATTGACAGGGCCCTCCTGAAGGAACTCCTGATTTTTTCCAAGCCTCTTCTCTCCCAGACTCTGGGAGCTATTTTAAAGCAGCGGATCATTTATTGAGTAGGTGAATGATGCAAAGACGCATATGAACCCATTTGGCCACACCTGGTATGAACGTTGAATGAAAGTAAGTTGACTACAAGCTGCAGAGGAGGGGGAGCCGGCTGATCTGCACAAAGGTGGGACGTGGCACAGGATAACAGGGGAAAGCTAGCCAGCTAGGACCCTGATGTTGTATTTACTATAGGAGCTGGTCCCACATGCCTTCAGCAGCTTGTGCAACCAAACCACACAGAACTTGGCAGGACAGGACGATTCACTCTGACAAATGAAGGTTGAAAGGCTGATCAAACTAATAGATGGGTCTGAAGCTTTTTGTCAGGAAATTCAGATCAGACACTATTTATTGTATGTAATGAAGCATAAATGTAATAATACACAAAATTGCCTTTAATCTGCCATAAGGCAGACTACGATTCACCATCAGCATCCCTTTCAGTCCATGAAAGAGATGCAAAAGAGAGTTTCTATCTGTGGATTTGCCTCCAGTGCTCTGACAGCTGCCCAATACTCCAGTTTATTTCATGCCCAGATCCAATCCTCTGAGACGATGAGATTCTTCAGCGCCCAGCATCCTTTAGGAGCCCTTTTTGGCCTCAGCACCCCCTCGAAACCTGGTTTAGATACCTGGTTCTCATGAGCCAGTCTCCTGCAGCCTGGTGTGAATTCTTTGATCTCAAGTCACCAGCAGCCCATAGCCTGCGTGGCTTCCTCGCCTGCAAGTCACTAATGAAGCCGACTTTTATTACCTATTTCTGTTTACTCTTGGGAATATGGTGAACATCCTTCTGAACCACCAGTCCTTCTGGGGAAGGTATATCCAGAACGTTATTGGGAAGAGTTCCAATGTGCAGGCCAAATACCAAAAGAAGAGTGATGTCGCTCCAGGTCAGGATGATGTGTGACTCTCATGTGCTAAACATGTGCGCCTGAAGCCTTTGACCTTGCGGTTGGGGTTTGGGAGATATCAAAGTAGCCCAGGCAGATGGCATTGTGGATGGTGTATGGCAGCCAATGTGGGGCAGTGACAGAGAATGAATGCTCAGAGTGGTGGATAGGAGGGATGGGGTTGGGGGGATGGAGTGCTGGTTGATGAGCGTTTTATTCAAATAACTGCACTTGTAAGGTCTGGCAGGGCCAGGTAATGATTCAGTTGCTGCACACACCCTGGCCTCGGCCTGCTCACGGGCCCACAGCGCACACCCTGGCCTCGGCCTGCTCACGGGCCCACAGCGCACACCCTGGCCTCGGCCTGCTCACGGGCCCACAGCGCACACCCTGGCCTCAGCCTGTTCACGGGCCCACAGCACACACCCTGGCCTCGGCTTATCCGTGAGGCTGGTCCAGTTGCTTTTTCTGGAAGTTGACGGCAGGGGCCTGAGCAACGTGAATGCCCCGTGAGGCTGGTCCAGTTGCTTTTTCAGGAAGTTGACGGCAGGGGCCTGAGCAACGTGAATGCCATTGATGTGTTGTTGGAGATGGTGGGCACCTTCCTGTCACAGTGTCACTTGGCACCTCTCAGTCCGTGTCTATCTCCTCAGCAGCCTTCCCTGCTTCTGATATCACTGAAGGTCATCGATCAGGCAGCAAAAGATGGTTGGGCTGAGAATACTGTTCTGAGAAATTATGGTGATGCGGGATGAGTGACCTCAAAAAGCCTTTGTCTTTAACATGATTTTTCATGTATTCTTCAAGTCATTGGTGGGTTCCAGTCATTCCAATTATTGGAGGTCCAATCAGGGCTCCTGGATGCCCACCTGGCCAAGTGCTGCCTTTTTGTCCTGGCTCCTGTCCTTGCAATGTTTCTGGAGTTCAGCTCTGTGCTCCACAGCTGGACCAAGACTGGAGCACAATGGTTCTGGCACAGCCCAAACTGGTGGCAGATTGCTGGAGAGTGACTGTGGCAAAACAGAATAGCCTGATTGTATTTATTGTGCTCTATGTGGTGAATGGAATCTGCCTGGGCAATTTTCCACCCTTGGATCGAGGCCACTGTACTGTTGCAGTGTGGCCAGAGGTGCAGCAAGATTTGGAGTGCAGGTTTCCAGCGCCACATCTGGGGTGCTGTCTGCTCGCAATCTCTGTGTGTGTGTGTGTGTGTGTGTGTGTGTGTGTGTGTGTGTGTGTGTGTGTGTGTGTGTGTGTGTGTGTGTGTGTGTGTGTGTGTGTGTGTGTGTGTGTGTGCGTGCGTAATGCATCAACCCCTCATCTAAACCCCAAATTCTTTGTATCGCTGGTGTTTGCGTGAGGAATGCCATTGGCAGAGTCCCTGAATCCTGTGTCTGGTTCCAGGAAATGATTGAAGTAAAGCATCAGTTGGAAGAGGTGCTGATGGCGAAAGAAGAACAACAGGAGATGTTGAGGAGGAGGGAAAGGGAACTGACCGCTCTTCGAGGCGTCCTGAAGGAGGAGGTGTCCAACCACGACCGGGAGACGGAAGAGCTCAAAGATCAGCATGAAAAGGAGAAGCAGAAGCTGAAGAAAAAGATCGAAGATCTAATGCAGGTAACGTGACAATGTACTTTTACACTTTCCGTTTTGGAAACATGCGGAGCTGATGGGAAAACTTTGGTTGGGGTTTGGGGGGGTGGGGGGTGGAACCAATACATTCTGCTACATCCTTGCAAGGGTCACAATCCTACGCTGGCCGGTCTGAAGTATTTTTGTATCTTTAGCTCACTGTAGGTTGTAAACAAATAATAAATTTGTTTTTGTTCTTTGAATGCCAATATAGATTGCACAGTGTACAAGTACACTAAAATTCTTGCTGCAGGGGGACAGATACTTCATTAATGAAAATAGTACACTTTAAATTAAATGGAACAAAATAATTAATGCTAAAGAAAGATTGATAATAAATCTTATCAGCAATTTTCGTGTGTGTGCGAGCCCAGTGGGAAGAATGGAGACAGCAGGCTGTGAGCTCGTTAAGCACAACTAGTTTACTTCACGCTGCAGCATTTAAGGCCTTCTGGAGCCTGCCGCTTACGTCCTGGAACTCGAGTCACGCTGACGTGAGTGTGTACGTGTATTTCCGGTCTGCACAGGAAGAGAAGCACCCGCTATGCTGCGGCTGCCCCGCTGACCACGCGTAACAAGCGGAGCCGGTTTGCCGCTACAAATATATGTGCCACCACAGTGCAATAAAAGTAATTTTTCAACTTTGCAATAATACACAATTCTTTTGATGTGTCTGAGGTGATTAGTGTAAGGGGCGGTTCAAGAGCCTGACAGCTGTTCGAGAGAAATTGTCCTTGAACCTCAAAGTGCTGGCCTTCGGGCTTCTGTACCTTCTGCCTGAAAGTAGCAGAAGTTGTGGTCAGGGTGATGGTGATGGGGGGTTCTTTATGATGTTGGCTGCCTTCCTGAGGCAGTATCTCAGTGAGAAGTAATTACCAGAAGTAACAATGGTTTAGTTTTTCTCACAAGAACAGCTTGCACTGTTGTGAATGATGTGCATTGTGGCCACAAGTACAGATATGATTGTTTACACCAGTGGTTCTCAACCTTTTTGGCCCTAGGCCCCACTTTAATTTTTCATGAAAGCATACACCCCACTATTAGAAGGAAAAAAGTTATATATTCAAAACAAATTTTAATTAAATAATTTACTTAAAGTGTATTTCAATGAAATTAAGATCAGGAATACACTGGAACACATATTTCATATTCAACTACTACTTCAATATGTCAACCATCTCAAACACACATTCAACAATTGTCGTCACTTCAGTGGGAACCTTACCCCTGACGCTGGCTTTTTTTTTGATTGGGGGGACTAATTTTGTTAGTATCAACCTTAAATTTCCATGTTTTGTCATTTCCAGTCGGTTTCTCTTAGCTTGTAGCAAATCACTAACAACACTGAAGCCACATTCCACTAAATAGGACGATGGAAAATGTATCAGTAGTTCCCTTGCTAAAGTAGTCGAGTTTGGGTCTTACTTTTCGATCTCGTTAGACAGCCACATCATGGTTCCTTTCACTTTGAAGAGAGTTTGCACAGATTAAACACGTTGCAACTCAGATAACTCCTCTTGTTGTTGCACTAGGACTTCAGATAAGTCCACTAGCAATGGGGTTAACCAAGAGCGAAAATCATTGCCTTTAAATCACAAAATCTATCATTGAAGTCGATAACCAACATTTTCAAATGGTCAACAATGACGTTTGTAGCAGCATTAGTGACCTCGCACTTATTCAACCAATAAAATTGACTGAAATTTCTTGTAGAAATATTCCTTTGGCATAATTCTAGAAGAGTCATGAATCCAAATATCTTTGATTTTGCATTAACGAGTGTCATATTTGCTACTCGGAGTTGCTTATTCAATGTACTTAGTTTCTCAAAAATTTCCATCAAGTAACTCGCATAAGTTTTGCCACCTGTTGTTTGCAAGAGCTTCATTTCAGGTTTGTCCTTCAAAAACTTGCTGAGATCAAACAGTTCCATAAACCTTTTGAAGTAATTTCCCTTTGACAACCACCTTACTTCAGTGTGAAACAATAATCTCATGTGTTTTGCATTTTTATTGACACAAATCTGCTTAAACAGAAGTTCATATTTGGCATTAGCTTTGATGGCATTGATGCTCTTGATCACAATGTAGTAGCTCGTGTAGAACGGGAAACTGTTGGCAACTAAGTTTTCTCAATGGATAATGCAATGCATAACCAACATGTTTAGATTTTCATCCTTCATTAATTTTAAACATTCTGGGGTTTTTTTTTAACCCATTGCAGCAGGTGCACCATCTGATACAATGTTTCCTTTTGGTATTTCATTTTCATCCAAATGCTGGAGATATCAACTGCAGTAGTGGTTGTTTCAAATGATTCACAAAACAACATCTCTTCTTGAAACTCTTTCTGATCAATATATCTCACGTATACCAATAACAGAGCCTCACTGTCCCTTACGGTAGATTCATCCAGTTGTATTGAGAGTTTTCGTGATTTGAACTTCTCAATAAGCTGTTTTTCAACATCTTGACCCACGTCATCTATTTTGTTGCAGACAGAACTATTACTCAAGGGCATTGCTTGGACATCTTTGTCATCCTTTTACAGAACTGTTGGAGAAATGATGATATTGCAGGTTTAATCAGTTCCTCCCCAATCTTATAATTCTTCCCATGTTTTGCGATCAGCAGAGAAAATTTCAGAGCTTCAAGGGCTGTAATTTGCACAGCGAATAATGAAGTAATTTTTAAAATTTATTTTCAAACTTCTCTTTCAGCGATTTTAAAATCTTGCAATTTTGAATTGACATGGTTAGGATGTTTTACCCTCATATGAGCTTCAAGACATCCTGTTTTTAATGATTCATTTGCCAAAGTCTGTGGGCATAAAAGGCAAAAGGGTGCATGTTCGTCATGTACAGCAGGTATAAACCCAAACTTCAGGAACTCCACTGAATATCGACGAATGTTTTGCTTGCTTGGTCTGCTCATTTTGAATATACAACAGCGCGAGCTCCCTGAAACCGATTAATCAATATTTTATCATATCTTAGAATTGAAAAATGTAATAAAAATAATAATCGAATCAAAGGAAGAATACTGACCCTAAATAAAACACTAGCACAGTTTCTGACATTTTTTTCTGGTAGAGATTGCATCAAAACTGTGCTCGCCTCAAGCTTTACTTTCTGGGGTCCCTATTGTTTTCTGATCTTGTTGTTCCCCCCCCTCAGGATGGTGCCTGGGGTGGACCCCCCCCCCCCCAGTCAATACACTAGTGCACAAAGATGCATGCAGATACAGGTCTCACTCACTACTCAACTGGAAAAGTAAAGGGTCTGGACGGAAATGTGATTGTTGAGATGATTTGGAATCCTTGTCGCCAAGGATGATAATAAGACCGGCCAGAAAAAAATATAATTATGTTAACCAAGGATAAAATAAGAGAAACAACAGAGCAGCAAAAACACATCTTACGATGATAAAAAGAACAAAGTGATTTTAATAGGAAGTCACCTCAATCGTGTTATACTGTTACCAAGTCACATCTTTCACACCAACGTAATGAGTTTATTTTTTCCAAACCAATTTTTAAATTATTTCCCAAAATATTCCAATGCCCAATTAAAATATTCTTAAGCCCCACGCCCCACCAAAATATTCCCACGCCCCACCGGGGACGAACATCCCACCTTGAGAATCTATGGTTTACACACGTGCATTTGTGTACCAGGTACAGCATGGGTATTGACTTAGACATTACGTCTTTCTTTCTCTTTTATAATCACGTGGTGAAGTATTTGACATGTAATCATAATTGTGCAAATGCCTCCAGTGAAACCTTCTTAATGTAATTTGGCAACATGTTAATGAGTGGCAATACAAACTGTATCCCTTGCTACCAAAAGAACTGTCATTTGGAAGCGACAAGATGAAAGGCCAGTATGTTATGTGCTACAATTGGCCTGAAAAATTGCGGAGAGTAGGTCTGTGTGGAGCAAGAATAGTTCTGTTCTCCCCCAGGGCATTTTAATGTTCCATTGTTTGCATGGAATTGTTTTGTTAATTTGTTAATTCGTTTAAATTCTTTCACAAAGAGACATTTTCTTTAATCTACAGCAGCCGAAATGTTAAGTTGAAAACTAATTGCTTGGTCACTCTTGCATCTGGGTCATTTGAAAATAATTAACCTCTGGTTTTTAAGATTCAACGTGATCATTCCATTGCCGCTGAATGTCATGTGAGTTCTGAATATAATTGCTGGTTTTTAATTCCAGAGGTGCGTAACTTACCGACAATATTCTTGCAAACCCTTGCAGCCTTCTTGGTGGTGATGGGGGTGCTTGATGGGTTCAAAGCCGACATAACTTCAGGATTGAAGGGCTTCAGGTGACCAACTCAACTTGACTTAGAATAGAAGTGCAGAGGAATTTCTTAAGCCGGAGTGGGGGGGGGGGGGGGGTGGGGGGGGTGGTAAAACTGTGGAATTTGTTGCCACAGGCATTTGTGGAGGTCAGGTCATTGGGTGTATTTAAGGCAGAGATTGATAGGTTCTTGATTATACAGGGCATCAAAGGTTGTGGGGAGAAGGCCGTCCAGTGGGGCTGAGTGGGGAAATGGATCTTTGGCTTGGCTTCGCAGACGAAGATTTATGGAGGGGTAAATGTCCACGTCAGCTGCAGGCTCGTTTGTGGCAGACATATCCAATGTGGGACAGGCAGACACAGATGCAGCGGTTGCAGGGGAAAATTGGTTGGTTGGGGTTGGGTGTTGGGTTTTTCCTCCTTTGTCTTTTGTCAGTGAGGTGGGCTCTGCAGTCTTCAAAGGAGGTTGCTGCCCGTCGAACTGTGAGGCACCAAGATGCACGGTTTGAGGTGATATAAGCCCACTGGCGGTGGTCAATGTGGCAGGCACCAAGAGATTTCTTTAGGCAGTCCTTGTACCTCTTCTTTGGTGCACCTCTGTCACGGTGGCCAGTGGAGAGCTCGCCATATAACACGATCTTGGGAAGGCGATGGTCCTCCATTCTGGAGACGTGACCTACCCAGCGCAGTTGGATCTTCAGCAGCGTGGATTCGATGCTGTCGGCCTCTGCCATCTCGAGTACTTCGATGTTAGGGATGAAGCCGCTCCAATGAATGTTGAGGATGGAGCAGAGACAACGCTGGTGGAAGCGTTCTAGGAGCCGTAGGTGATGCCGGTAGAGGACTCATGATTCGGAGCCGAACAGGAGTGGGGAAATGGATCAGCTCATGATTAAATGGTAGGATAGACTTGATGGGGTGAATGGCTTATTTCTGCTCTTCTTCCTTATGGTCTGTGTGGTGTATTGTATGAGCTGGCCTGCCCCTGTCCTTGTGATTCTGCCCCCCCCCCACCCCCAGAAATTCCAATAAAGACTTTTACGCACAAACTCCTCCCTCAGTAGCTGCCTTGGAACTGGACCAGCAACATGGGAAATGTGTTGATGTCTTAAGGTGATTAATGCTTATTAATCACAACTCTGTCTAATGTGGTTGATCGATAGAGCTCCAATTTAATCACCTTCAATTTTTGGGCCATGTTCAAGGCAGCACAGACGGATAAACTGGACACTGGCCCTAAAGATCCGGAGGCCTCAGTCAAATTCGATCAATGGCTGCCCAGTCTCAACGCTTCCATGAGGCACAACGACGTGCAGAGTGAGGAAGACAAACAAGATCTACTCTTCGCTCAGGTCGGCCACCACGTTTTATAGATGATCAGGGACTGCACCACTTGGCCACAATGGAGCTGAGTGTTGGACCCGACAAATGTTATCTATGCCAGGTACCTTCTTGGCAGTCGTAGACAAGTACCTGGTGAGTCGGTGGATGAGTACCTGATGGTCGTGGGGTGAGCCTGCAGCTGCAGAGAGGTCTCTACTGCTGTCCACTTGGAGGAACTGATGCACGATTCACGTGTGGTGGGTTCAAGTCTGATCACATCAGATAGAGACTCCTGGAAAAGCCTGATCAAAGCCTGCTAGAAGTAGTCGACCTGGCTAAAGTGCTCGAGACAGTGTAACTGAACACGAGAGGTCTTCTCAGGAAACATAGCTGCCACATGGGGAGCATGGGCACCACCATCTTGGACATTGGGTCCCAGGCCACCGCCATCAAGCACCCGAAGTTCTACTTCTGCGGCCACGCAAAACATCCCCGAAAGAGCTGCCTGGCCTGAAACACCACACGCTCCACCTGTGGGAAGAAGGGGCACTAGGGGAAGGTATGTAGGTTCGAACCCCCTTCCAGCAGTGCTGCATGCAGCCAGAAGCCACTGCCACCTTGGACCGCGCCACTTCTGGCTTCATATCCGGTGTCACTTCTGGGAAACAGCTTGGTGGGACCATGGGGGTGGCAAAGTGGGATGGCACCACTTCCGGTGGCGAGGAGCAGCACCGTGTGTGCAGCAAGGGAGCTGCCATCTTGGAGGGCGTCTCTGAACCAACTCTAGAGCAGTGACTCAGATTGCGACCAGATATTGGCTTTGATTACCCTGGATCAGGACAGCCCATATCAACTGGCCAGGGCTATGATGGACATCAAGGTAAAAGGTCACATCACGAACTGCCTATTTGATTCAGGGACTACGGAAAGCTTCATTCGCCTGGGCACAGTGCAGTGCTCCTCCCTCGGGATAACCCCGGCAAAGTGTAAAGTCTCCTTGTCCTCTAAATCCCACTCAGCAGAGATCCACGGCAGCTTCACTGTGACATTGACTGTGCAGGGCACGGAGAACAAGAACTTTAAATTCCTTATCATGCCACAACTCTGCGCACCAGTCGTACTGGGACTGGAGTCACAGAGCCAGTTCAAGCAGTTTGATAGGCCACCCCCCAACGATCCACAACTACCAATTTTTAAACCACCTAATTTCCCCTTCCAAACATGACCTGTAGTCTCTCTATCCTCCGGCTCCCACCACCTGTTGGAGATCCTCACCCCCGACAGCAAGCCGGTCACCACCAAGTGCAAGTGATACAGCCCCGGGGACAGAGCCTTCATCAAAGCAAAGTCAAACGGCTTCTGGCAGAAGAGATTATAAACCCAGTACAGCCCTTGGAGGGCACAGGAGCAGAAAGAAGCACCGCGTGGTCATCGACTAAAGTCAGACGATAAACCATTTTACCCAGCTGGACACCTACCTGCTCCTGCATCGCTGATATGGTGAACGAGATCGCCCAGTTTTGGGTCTTCTCAACCATTGACCTCAAGTCAGCCTACCACCAACTCCTGATCTGCCGGGTGGGCAGCCCGTATACTGTCTTCAAAGTGGATGGCCACCTCTACCACTTCCTCTGGGTCCCCTTCGGGGTCACCAATGGCGTCTCTGTCTTCCAGAGGGAGATGGACTGGATAGTGGACAACTACGGCCAAAAGGCCTGGACAATGTGGCCATCTGCGGCCGTGACGAGCAGCATCATGACATTAACCTGCAGAAATTTCTCCGGTTGGCCAAAAGCCTCAACCTTACATACAATCAAAAGAAGTAAGTGTTCAGCACTTCATGGCTGGTCATCCTGGGCTGCCTGGTGGACAGTGGCGTCATTGGGCTCGACCTTGATTGCATGCATCCCCTGTTGGATCTCCCATTCACACCCTCAAGGTCCTGAAAAGGTGCTTGGGCTTCTTTTCGTATTACACCCAGTGGGACCCAAATTACATGGACAAAGCCCGCCCCCTGATGAAATCTACCACCTTTCCCTGTCAAGGGCAACATCACCAAGGCACGTTGTGGATGAATCCATCCCCTTCCAGGTGGAGAGGGATGGGTCTGACTTCACCCTGGCCACCATGTTCAACCTGGCAGGCAGGCCTGTGACATTTTTTTCCTGGACCCTCCAGGGCCCTGAACTCCGGCACTCAGCCATCAAGAAGGAGGCCCAGGCCATGGTGGAAGCTGTGCGCCACTGGAGCTACTGCCAGGCCGTGCTGACTGACCAACGTGCAGTCTCTTTTGTGTTCAATAACACAGCAGGGAAAAATAAAGAACGACATGATCCTGAGGAGGAGAATTGAGCTATCTACCTACAACTACGAGATCTTGTACTGGTCTGGGGAGCACAGAGCCTCCCTATGGCACGTTCCCCGGGACAGGACAATGTGTAGTTGGACCGCTTCCAAGTCCTCCACAACAACCTCTGCCACCCTGGGGTCACCAGGCTCTACCACTTTGTTAGAGCCCACAACCTCCCTTGGTTGAAGATATCAGGGAGCTGACCCAGAGCTGCCTGTTCTGTGCTGAGTATAAACCCCAATTCTATTGTGCAGACAAAACCCACCTGATCAAAGCCACCTATCCTTTCGAACATCTGACTTTAAGGGCCCCCTTCCTTCCACCTACAGAAATGTATACTTCCTGAATATTATTGACAAAAACACTCACTTCCCTTTCGCCATACCCTGCCCAGACATGACCACAGTTGTAGTCATAAAGGCACTAAATAACATATTCACTCAGTTTAGATACCCCTGCTATTTTCATAGCGACCGGGGATTCTCGTTTATGAGTGTGGAGCTGTGCCAGTACCTGCTGGCCAAGGGAATAGCCACAAGGAGAACCGCGGGTTATAACCACCAGGGGAACGCCACCTTCTGGAAGGCAATCCTCCTTGCCCTCAGGTTGAAAGGCCTGCCCAACTCCCAGTGGCAAAATGTCCTCTCTGAGGTGCTCCACACCACTAGGTCCTCCCTCTGTACCTCTACTAATGCAACACCACATAAAAGGCTCTTTTCCTTCCCCAGAAAGTCGGCATTGGGAACCACACCACTGTCCTGGCTGATGACCCCCTAGGCCTGTTCTGCTCTAGAGGCATATCAGATGCCTCAAGACTGATCCTCTGGTCGAGAAGGTCCACCTCCGCTACACAAATCCCCAATACGCTTACGTGGAGTACTAGGATGAACGGCGGGGCACGGTTTACATCCGCGACCTGGCACACGCAGGGGACCCCTCGACCATCCAATCAACATCCCCTCACGGTGACCCCGGCCAAACGGCCTGACTTACTGCACCTGGTGCAGCGCCCCAGGCACAGATCAAGCAACCTCGCCATCCTATTAACCCTCCTCAGCCACTGGAGGCACAGACTGTCGCGCAAGACACTGTCCAGGAACCAGCAGCTGAATCACAGCAAACCCTGTGACGATCGCAGTGACGGACCACCGGACAGGCTGAGCCTGTAATGGACATTGAATCACTTCACCCTTCCGGGCTTTGTTTCAAAAGGAGAGGACAATGTGATGCAACCACTATATTGTATGAGCTGGCCTGCCCCTCCTGGAAATCCCCATAAAGGCTGTTATGCCCAAACTCCTCCCTCAATAGCTGCCTTGGAACCGGGCCAGCAGCATGTGAGATGTGCTGATGTGTTAAGGTGATTAAAGCCTATTAATCACAACTCTGTGTCTAATGTGGTTGATTGATGGCGCTACAGTCAGTTCTTCTGACTTCCTTTCACAAACCCTGGAAATGCTAAGCTGCAGTCGGTCAAAACATACGGGCAGTCCAGCCCCCAGGGTCCTGCTGCCTGATTCCTGGTATTCTCAGTCCTGATTCCAACTGCACATGCACCATTGGTATTTCGCTTGCCAGCATATGGGATTGATCATAGTCCATCTCCAGGCAAATCGACACGAGAGGAGAGCTATGCAGCAGCCTACCGTATTTACCAGCATGTTAAAGTCAACCCGTGCTGTAATAAAACAAACAGCAGAACCAATTAAGTGTACAGCACTTTCTTTATTTCATTACAGGTTGTAAACAAATAATAAATTTGATTTTGTTCTTTAAAGGCTGATGATTTTGTTGTCATAAAGGGCTTTGGCAAATACTAGAACGCCTCAGATGCCCCCCAAAGTTCCTCAACATGGTTATCCAACTGCACGAAAACCAACAAGGTCGGGTCAGATACAGCAATGAGCTCTCTGAACCCTTCTCCATTAACAATGGCGTGAAGCAAGGCTGCGTTCTCGCACCAACCCTCTTTTCAATCTTCTTCAGCATGATGCTGAACCAAGCCATGAAAGACCTCAACAATGAAGACGCTGTTTACATCCGGTACCACACGGATGGCAGTCTCTTCAATCTGAGGCGCCTGCAAGGTCACACCAAGACACAAGAGCAACTTGTCCGTGAACTACTCTTTGCAGACGATGCCGCTTTAGTTGCCCATTCAGAGCCAGCTCTTCAGCGCTTGACGTCCTGTTTTGCGGAAACTGCCAAAATGTTTGGCCTGGAAGTCAGCCTGAAGAAAACTGAGGTCCTCCATCAGCCAGCTCCCCACCATGACTACCAGCCCCCCCACATCTCCATCGGGCACACAAAACTCAAAACAGTCAACCAGTTTACCTATCTCGGCTGCACCATTTCATAGGATGCAAGGATCGACAACGAGATAGACAACAGACTCGCCAAGGCAAATAGCGCCTTTGGAAGACTACACAAAAGAGTCAGGAAAAACAACCAACTGAAAAACCTCACAAAGATTAGCGTATACAGAGCCGTTGTCATACCCATACTCCTGTTCGGCTCTGAATCATGGGTCCTCTACCGGCATCACCTACGGCTCCTAGAACGCTTCCACCAGCGTTGTCTCCGCTCCATCCTCAACATTCATTGGAGCGAATTCATCCCTAACATCGAGTACTCGAGATGGCAGAGGCCAACAGCATCGAATCCACGCTGCCGAAGATCCAACTGCGCTGGGTAGGTCACGTCTCCAGAATTGAGGACCATCGCCTTCCCAAGATCGCATTATATGGCGAGCTCTCCACTGGCCACCGTGACAGAGGTGCACCAAAGAAGAGGTACAAGGACTGCCTAAAGAAATATCTTGGTGCCTGCCACATTGACCACCGCCAGTGGGCTGATATCGCCTCAAACCGTGCATCTTGGCGCCTCACAGTTCGGCAGGCAGCAACCTCCTTTGAAGAAGACTGCAGAGCCCACCTCACTGACAAAAGACAAAGGAGGAAAAACCCAACCCCAACCAACCAATTTTCCCCTGCAACCGTTGCAACCGTGTCTGCCTGTCCCGCATCGGACTTGTCAGCCACAAACGAGCCTGCAGCTGACGTGGACATTTACCCCTCCATAAATCTTCGTCTGTGAAGCCAAGCCAAAGAAAGAAGATTGTACATGTACACTAAAATTCTTGCTTCAGGTGAACAGATACTGCATGAAAATACTACACGACTGCAGCAAGTGGGAATGATGAGGAAAGAGTTTAGTGATTCGTTTTCTACATTGAACCACACTCAAAGCATCCGACTGTTCATGGTACTTTTATACACATTTGGGTAGGGATCTGCATGAGACCCTTGCAAGTTTCACACACCTGTCAATTTTGTGTTTGCAATAACATGTTACCCTGTGGTGTCTAGAAATGTCAGAGTGTCCTTCGCTCAAGGTGTATTGGCATTCCTGTGGCATTAGCTACAATCTCACTACGGCATACATGTTAGATTCCCACCATCCTGCAGGCAGCTTCTGTATTTTCTCGCGTAATCCATTTGTTAAGCATATTGGTTAAACTTATTCTTTCAGCAATAATGAGCTCTCATCTCTATGAACAATGAGGACTTAGTGTAAAGGGTGGTTTTTGAGAATGCCAGAAGGTGGATAAAGAGGTTATTTGGGGGAAAACCTGCAAGGATGTTGAGTTAGTGATTAATTTGCAATTAACCTGATAATGTTGATACCATAGTCTTGTTCCTACAAAAAGAATCTTGTGATCTATTAGGTTTCAGTTGCTCTGATATTATAATGTGTCACAATTTCTGTTGGTACAACTTTAAAATGCATGATCTGGAGAAAACGACAATGAGTCTTTGACTAATGCATGTTAAATGGAGGGGTTAAAATGGAGACAGATTATTGCATCAGTTAACTCAACGTTAATACAGTGCCAGTGACCTGGGTTCAAATTCGGCACTGCCCATAAGGAGTGGGTTTGTTCTCCCCGTGACTGCGTATGTTTTCTTTGGGTGGTCCAGTTTCCTCCCATGTTCCAAAGATATGCAGAGTTAGTAGGTTAATTGGTCACATGGATGTGGGCTCATGGCTGCAAAGGCTTGTTACTGCGATATAACTAAATTAAATTTATATACACACAGATGCACACACACACGAGTGCATGCACACAAGCATACGCGCACACACACACACACACACACACACACACACACACACACTCCCCCCCACCCCCCACCCCCCGGTTTTTGCTGCTTCTTACCTTCTCTTGTCTAGCGCCTGTGATCCTCATTGATCCATGCAGTACATTGTACATGGGACCCCATGGTCAGGTGAGCTTCTTGTGCTCGGGAGGGAGGTTGTATCCTCAAGACACCTGAATGATTGACATCACACCTACCCCCACCCCGAGCAGCCAGGGACTGATCTTCCTCAGCAGTAGCTCGCAGAAAGGCAGCAGGCTGGTGAAATACTTAGTGCTGCTGCCCAACTATTTGACCTTGTGACCCAACTTTTAGAAAAGAGGCCTTCTAATGGACTCGACTGGGGCACAGGTTTAGGCCCATGGGGTGGTGGGGGGGGGGAGTCTCCCACTCTACTGACCCTGCTGGGTGCTGTGTGTGTGGTGGGGCCCAGTGGGAACAGGGAACCTCTGTTCTGGGCTGCAGTCTGGCATGTCCTCTCATTTTCAGTAATTGCAGTGTTAGTGGAGAAATGTACTGTGGCTTGTCTTGCTGATCCGTACGGGTGGAAGGTTCTCCCCTCTGGACAGCATTCCACTCCATGAAAACTGTCCTGTGGAGTCTTTTTAATACTAATAATGGAGACCATTGCAGGCTGAGGGCAGAATCCCATGGTTAGATTCTCCCTCCTTGTTCACTCAAACATACCAGTTGATACCCTATTGATCTCCGAACACAGGAGCTGAGGGCAGGGCTGAACCTGGAGCTTTGGCAGCTCATAACCCCCTCAGGCAGTCAGGTCAGTTCACCGGCCGCTGTGAGTTGCAATGGTCCAGCCAGAGATGGTCACTCATTCAGGCCACGTACCAACCTTGTTGGTACATTGATTGGTCACATGGGTGTAATTGAGCAGCGCAGGTTCGTGGACCAGATGGGGCTATTACTGTGCTATATCTCCAAATTAAAAATTAAGTAGTCCGAAAGAGTGAAAGGGGTGAGAAAGAGCAGATGTTCCAAGCAAGAGATCGCTGCCACTTGGGGACTGGACCTGGTTGATGTGGTGATTCCAATCATGGCAGTGGGTGTCCCCTGTATTGCTGGAGCACATGGCTGCCAAGTCACAGGCCCATCAGGGCACAGAGTCCCATGGAATACTCTCAGCACCTCCCGTGATGTCAGCATCCCCTCCCTTTGGCTGTCGCAGGAGGTTTCTCCACGAGACTTTGGCTGATGTGCTTGCCAGCACACAGGTGATGTCCAGCTGTGGAGAGCTGGGCGAATGGCAGCTACCAACAAGTCTGACACACTGCCTGCTTTTTCCTCATACCTTGACTTCCAGTAACCCTGCTGAGTTTCTCCAGCAAGTTTGTGTGTTGTAAGGTGCCACATAATTCTGACACATGCATTAACAGTCCAGACATTGAAAGCAGTGCATTACCATGGAGTAAAAACTGGTTTTCATGGAAAACAAAGAGTTAGAATAAATGATTCCTTGTGACCAGTGGAATGCCTCTGGGTTCACTTCTTGGCCTGTCATACCTTACCAGTTAAGTTAACGACCTGGAGGTGCCAACAACATGTAACGTTGTCAAGTTTGCCCAATGATATAAAAAGTGAATGGAAGTGCCCGTTATTGATGAGGCCACAGTGATTCTATAACAGGATAAAGATGGGCTGAGTGGCGAAGATTTTATAAATGGAGCTCGATGTGCGGAAGTGTAAGGTCATCATTCGGGATTATTACAAATGGAGTGTGCAAAAGGCCGAAGTTCAGAGCGATCTCGGTGTTTTATTTGATGAATGACAAGTTACACAGATTGAACAAGAGCTCAGAAGCCCTTTATTGTGAAGGCATTGGAGTTTAAGAATTGTCTGTTGGTGAGGCTACATCTGGAATAATATATCTGTACCTGACAATAAGGTGGTGAAGTAGCATTGGAGACAGTCCAAAGGAAATTCAGGACACAAATTCTTGGTAATAGAGCTGTCAGTTCAAGAGAGGCCTGATAGTTTGGGCTTGCATTCCTTGGGGTTTAGAAGAATGAGAGGTGAAGATATTTAGTGATATTTTCACCTGTGGGAGACTCACAAACAAGGAGACCTCGTTACAAAAGGAGGAGCTGGCCATTTAAAACTGAGGAGCTTGTAATATTTATCTGGGTTACCCTTCCAATGAACCCCATTGTTGACTCATAACATTAGCCTGCTGCCTTCAGTTTCTCTATAAGCTCCATTCACCTACTGAAAGTAGGATTGTTCAGAATCCAAAAAGTAAATCATTGGTATTGGCCAAAACTCAAAATTAACTTCATATAAATTAGCTATTGGTTCATATTAAGTGCAATGCAGAAAGGATGTGGCAAAACTAAAATGTAGGGAAGGGACATCTTTTCAATGCCATCAAGCCAAGAGCGTTTGTTATCTGGAAACCCAAGGATAGATCTATTAGTTCTACTGTTGAGGTGGAGCATCAATGTACAACAGTAGTGCGAGGTCATTAAGAAGGGACCGATCAATAGAATTTGCAAACATTGCTGCTGGCTCTACTCTGCGGACCTTCCAGTGCTTCTCGTAGTTGGGCATTGTTCACTGTTCTCTCACGATCCCTGTAGCACGGGAACCAGCAGCCGCCTTGTGGGGGACACCCATGTTTGTTCACGTTTAGGAAGTTAAATGGGCTGTTCAAACAAGGTTGCCTTTGTTAATGATCTGCTCCTTGCCTATTGATGGTAAATTGGAAGCCATGACCTAGACTGGACTGATCGTTCAGGAATCAATAGATCCTGTGGGAGGACTGGGAAATCGCAAATGCCATCCCTCTGTTCAAGAAGGCAGCAGAAAGGAAATGATAGGCTGGTTGGCCTGACATCATTGGTTGGGAAGATGTTGGAGTCGATTGGAAAGATGAAGTCACAGAGTACTTGAGGGTACATGACAAGGTAGGCCAAAGACAGTCTGGTTTCCTTGAGGGGAAATCTGGCTTGACAAATATTGGAATTCTTTGAGGCAAGCTGGATCAGGGAGATTCATGGATGTTGGGCATTTGGATTTTCAGAAGACACTTGACAACATGTCGCACATGAGGTCACTTAACAAGATAAGAGACCATGGTATAATGCAGCAATGTACTAGCATGGGTATAACAGTGGCTGATTGGCTGGATGCAGAGAGTTGGAATAGAGGGACCACATTCTGGTTGACTGCCAGTTGCTAGTGCTGTTCGACAGGGGATAGTAAATTCTGTGGAATTTGTTGCCACGGGCCATTGTGAAGGCCAGGTCATTGGGTGCAGTTAAGACAGAGATTGATAGATAGGTTCTTGATTAGCCAGGGCATCAAAGGTTATGGGAAGAAGGCCAGGCAGTGGACTGAGTGGGAGAATGGGTCAGCTCATGATTAAATGGTGGGGTAGACCTGATGGGCTGAGTGGGCTATTTCTGTTCCTATGTCATGATCTGTTACCATGTTGTATCTCGAAATTAAAAAGAAATTCAGCATTTTCATAGTTTTTCAATCACTTCTTGGGTTCATTTACATATAGTGGAAGAAATCTGGCACCAGTAAGTGGAATTTGGCAGCAGTTAGACGTATTTAAAATTCTCCCAGGAAATGCTCTTGCTTTGAAACCACTTCTGTGAAACCCATTCATTCTAACTGCTCATTACAGTTTCTCACTGTCCATCAACAGGGTTGGGAATCCAGTTTCCAAAAATAAAGGGATTGTGAATTTGTCATGAAATATTTATCAACTCTAAGATATACATTTTTTTTTCACTGAGGTGGAAAAATGATCACTCATTGTTAGTTTCACAACAGAATTTGAAAGCTTGATGTTTGTTCCACGGACCAGGGCCAGCGATTGGTCTCACTGGAAATGAATCTGCCAGGGTCCCTGGCTGTTCTGCATCGGCTTCCTGTCACTGTCAAACCTACACAGGACAATGCAGTCAAGGGGTGCTATTGGAAGGCAGACACACACAACTACCGCAAAGTAACAGGCCCTTTTATCTAACGAGCCCGTGATGCCCAATTACACCATGTAATGGGACTGACAACCCCTGGCACATTTCGAACGGTGGGGAAAAAACCGGATCCCCTGGGGAAAACCCCACGGGGAGAATGTACAAACTCCTGACAGACGGTGCTGGATTCGAACCCCGGTCCTGATTGCTGGCGCTGTAATGGTGTTACGCTGACTGCTCCGCCAATTGTGCCACCCTCACATGTTCTGTGCTACCGTGGAAAGTTTGTTTTACTTGCTATCCATCAAGTCAGCCGACAAAGAATACGGTAGGTGGTGCCAGAATAAAAACAGTGTTACATTACCCGGTACCATGCACAGTTCTGTCACTTACCAGACACAGATCGCTCTGTCCACATCAGCTACAGGGGTCTCCCAGTGGCCAACCACCAGTTCTGCACCCCACTCCCACACCGACATGTCTGTCCATGGCTTCATGTGCTGTCCCACCCATAAATTGGAGAAACAGCACTTGATTTTATATCTGGGCACTCTCCAACCAGATGCCATTAACATATACTTCTCTGGTTTTTGCCAGCCTACTTCCTTTCCCTTTTTCTTCTTTCCTCCAGCTCTCCATCCCGTTCCTTCTCCATTCACAGAGCCTTCTCTCCTCCCCCTGTCTGTTGCTGTGCCGTCCCTCCCTCCCCTCTCCACCTGTTACCACCTGCCTGTGGGACTGTGCTCCTCCCTTGACCATCCCCCCCCACCTCTCCCAACACCCCCCACCTGCCTACATTTTGCTCAGGCCTTGATGAAGGACTCAAGCCCAAAACGTTGGTTATGAATCTTTATCCCTGCTATATAAAGGACACTATTTGACCACCTGAGTTTCCCCAGTATCATCTTTTTACTTCTACCGTGGTTATAGGCGCGTGTCTTACACTATATGCAATTTGTAGGTTTGTCATTTTTGATGAAACTTTAGTCAGCAAACATTCTTGTATCCCTTAACTGCTCTGATCACCTTGACCCAAGACAACCTTTCACAATTATTGATGGTTGGTAGAGTGATTATTTGCTACCAAAATATTGGGAGAGAACAGCCATTGATAAATAATCCTGCACATTACTGATGGACAAACACATTGCTCATAAGATCATTCTCATTGTCAGAATGTTTGGGAAGTTCAGCATTGGTTTGAAAGGTAAAAGTTCCAATCACTGTTTGTTGCCAACATCTGAAGTCATTCTGCAGATCAGTTATTAGTTGGTCAATGTATCGGAACTTCAGAGCTGTATCAGTTGGAACTGGTGTTCTGTATTAAGCAGGTGTTCAAGAACGCTGCTCTATTATTGCCCACGGCGATACTAGACACAAAATGTCCGATCTTTTTCTGATTTTGGAAGCTAAGCAGGCTCAGGCCTGGTCAGTACTTGAATGGGAGACTCTCTGGGAATACTGGATGCCATATAAAGCAGCACGGTTATGACAGTGCTTTGCGCAACGATCGGGGCCAGGGTTCAAATCCCACGCCGGTGGGAAGGAGTTTGTACGTTCTCCCCGTGCCTGCATGGGTTTTCCCCAGGGGCTCCAGTTTCCTCCCACCCTTCAAAATGTACCAGGGGTTATTAGGTCAATTGGGTGTAATTGGGGCAGCACAGACTCGTGGGCGGAAGGCCCTGTTACTGTGCTGTATGTCTACATTATAAAAGCAATTAATTAAGTGGGAATAATTGTTAAACACAGAAAATTTAGCAGAAATTGTAGCTGCTGTTGACTACGTTGTTTAAATTTACCCACCCAACCCAGCAGAAAGTGATCAGGAAACTGCCCCATTGGCCATTTCTGGCGGGTTCCTGCTACTGATTTGAATTGTACCACAGTTTTTTATGTTTGTGGTTCAGAGTGCCATCTTTCAGAGTTTTACTTTGCAAATCACATGTGCACCAAGCCCTTTTCTCGAAGCCAAAATATCATGTATATTGATTTTAAATTAAATCTTGCACGACAATAGGATGATAAACATGAACTGACGGGTATTGGTTAGCGATTATTCACGGTTTTCTTTGCCTTAGGTTGGGTCCCTGAATGTGGAAATTGTAGAAAGTTCTTCTTAATTTGGGAAGGTGAAACACAGACAGAATTTGCATAATAAAGGTGCAGCAATTCCTTGAACGGAGCTCCGTTCTCTTAAGGCGGCCAAACCGGTCGGCCGTGCATTCCTAGAGAGTCACTTTGGTTTCACTTGTGCCAAACTCAACGTTGTGCACTGGCTATTTTTAAACTGGAATTACTGCTGATCAAGTGTTTGGGGATGAAGATACGGCTGGGATTTTTCTTGTTAAACACATAACAGATTTGTAAACACAAACATGGCCAGATAAATTTGGTTTCTGTTGAAACAAATCCGATTAGAAGAAAAGGAGGTATTTGTATTTTTCTCAATGCCTTTCACACTCTCCAGATGCATTGAAGTATTTTAAAGTCATTTAAATAGATCTGTATACGTTCTTTGACAACACGATCGCCCCAAAATATGCAGGAGGCAAGCTCCGAGAAAACTGAAAGTTAAGTCAGTGGCATAATTCGAGGGGGGAAATATTGGTTATTATTTCCCTGCTCTTGCTCAACAGTAGAGTGGCCCCCTTCACCAACAAGGGGAGGTTGGGCAAAGTTTAACATCTCGAGAGGAGCTGTGGCCAGTGATTGGTCAGTGAGCAACCCTCCACATTCTTTCCTTGTCCCAGTTCGTAGCCTGGGATGGCAGCATTAATGAATATATAAACTGAGTAACAACTAATGCTGATTGGATTGAAAATAGTAGCAAAAGCATTGAACGAACAGTGGGAAACTGCAGAAAAGATATTTGGTACCTTGCCCAGCGTTTAGAAGGAGGTTGAAGGAACAAAACTCTGCTTTCTTCTTTTCTAAAGCTCCTTGAACTTGTCAAAGCGTTGAGGTAGCAGTTCAGTTTGTGTTCAGAAGGGGCGATTCAATTCCCTGGACATTTTGAAGTGGGAATATTACAAACTTATTTGTTCATTTTCTGCTTTTTTGAATTCAAGCATTTTGTCAGAATTATTAAGTGGATTTTGTTTGGATGGGAAATTGGTCCATTTCTCGTTGGTGGGACATCAGATGTGGTCGTCCACCCTGGGCTTTGTCTCTGACTGCCAGTTGCATTGTACCCTTTGCTGGGGGCTGAAAGACGAACCAAGCCCTGTGTGCAACAAGAGTCGGAAACGGCATCACTTGGCTGAACTACAGAGGCCTGAAGCCCCTTCTGAACCACACAGGTGAAGACTTTATTAACAATGGTCGAATTGGGCTGCCCTTCTTGCATGACGTCATAGGGTCCTGAAGGACAACTTATTCACATGGTGAGGGTTGTGGGGTGGGGGTTGGTGGATGTATGGGACGATCAGCCAGAGGAAGCAGTAGAGGTGGCACAATTCTGGCATTTGACATACACTTCGACGGGAACAGTTTGGAGGGACAAAATCCAAACATGGGCAAAGAGACTAGCATGGATGGGTAAGCTGGTCAGCATGGATGAGTTGGGCTGAAGGGCCTGTTTCTGTGCTTCACGACTCTTCCATGGCCTTCTGCCCCAATGAATCTCCTCCATTCTTGTTGCCCCACCCCCCCCTCACCCCCTTCACCCAGGGATATGAGAGTGAAGTCGGGAATGATTGGCCTGAGGCTTGTTTTAAAAGTGGGCTCTTAACCTGATTTGAATTGAGCTGGAGAGTTGCAGAGATCAGCATGTCCCCCCGTTACCTGCATTCAAAGCATTCGTTTTTTTTTAAATGTAATGATACACCATGGTAGAAGGTCCCTCTGGCCCACAAAACCCATGACATCCAATTAACCTACATATGTTTTGGTGGGTGGGAGGAAACCAGAGCACCTGGAGAAAACTCTCGAGGGGAGAACAAAATCCTTGCAGACAGCGCCGGATTTGAACGCCTGTCGCTGGTGATGAAAATAACGCTGTGCTCACCGCTCGTTAAACACTGCCTTTTAAAAAATCTTTTGTGTAAAGTGCCAGGCTGATGCCAAAAATATAGAGGGAAATCTGAAATAAAGACTGAAATGCTGAACTCAGTAGGTCAGGCAGTAACTTTGGACAGAGAAGCAGATTGATGATCCTTCATCAGTATTTGGTCATGAGATAACTTGCAGAGAAGGGGAGGAGTGGAGAGAACAAGGGCGATGTCAGGACAGGGAGTCCTGGAATCTACAAATGACATGGACAGCATTTGTGATATTGAAGAGGTAAGGGGGTCTTGTTAATTACAGCTGATGAAATGTAATCGGAGAGGAGCAGAGAGGGAAGGTAAACCACTCTGGGACCAGGATATGCAGATACCGGATGCAGACCCAGGACAGTGGAGACAGCGCTGCTCCAAAGTGTTCAACCGCTGGGTTCCGAGGCCAGGCTCCATCCAGACTTTAAACGGCCTGCTCAAGGAGATGATGGTGTTTTATTTTAAAACCCTACTTACTGTGGGGTTTGTGGCGCCTGCGTTCAGGAGCGGCTACGGGGGAGGGGTTTGCAAGTTCCAGGGGAAACAACGAGCCAGAGTGGGGCACCGGAAACTGGGAGAACACCCCCTCCATTGAGAAGGAGAAGCAGAGGAAACGATCCGAATGGGTGGTGATCGTGGCAGTTCACCGGTGAGGTGCTCAGCGGCCCTCGCAGGCTGTGGGCGATCTGCGGTCAGGGGACCTGCAAGGATCCCGGGCTGCTGGAGACTGGCTCATGGGAAGCGGGTATCGGAGCCATGATTTGAGAGGGTGCTGAGGACAGGCAGGGTTCCTGAAGCTGAATGCTTCCTGATTGTGTCGGAGGTTTGGATCTGGAGCTCGGGTCACCGATAGATCAAACGGGTCTATGTGGCTGCAAAATCATGGACACTCAGTGACTCTGAAGGGACTCTCTGTTGCTTCTCTCCCCCTTAACATAAGGAGTGGTACTAATGGCAACTCTTTGATGGCCTCACGAGAGGCAGAAGGCAATTCCGTGTAATATTACTTATTCCGTTCTATTACATAACTATTTTAAGTACTGCTGGGTACTTTAACATAAATTTATAACCTTTTTTCCATAGGGTCGTTTTTGTTGCATTAAACTCCTTCCTCTTCTTCAGGAGTTCAAAACTTATATCTGGATAGAAAAAAAATTTTTGACCCTTGTATTCCAGTGGTTTTTTGTCTTCTCTTATTTTCTTCATTGCCTTCTCCAATATATTTTCTCTTGTTGTATATCTTAGGAATTTTACTAGAATGGATCTTGGTTTTTGTTGTGGTTGTGGTTTAGGGGCTAATGTTCTGTGTGCCCTTTCTATTTCCATTCCTTCCTGTAATTCTGGCCTTCCTAGGACCCTGGGGATCCATTCTTTTATAAATTCTTTCATATTTTTGCCGCCTTCATCTTCCTTAAGGCCCACTATCTTTATATTGTTTCTTCTATTATAATTTTCCATTATATCTATCTTCTGAGCTAACAGCTCTTGAGTCTCTTTAACTTTTTTATCAGATTCTTCTAATTTCTTTTTTAAGTCCTCTACTTCCATTTCTACGGCTGTTTCTCGTTCTTCCACCTTGTCTACTCTTTTTCCTATATCTGACATGATCATCTCTAATCTATTCACTTTTTCTTCTGTACTTTTTATTCTTCTTTTTATTTCACTGAATTCTTGTGACTGCCATTCTTTTACTGGTTGCAGGAGGGATGTGATTGGCAGCTGAATATCCCTGGGTTTCATTGTTTGAGGTGTGATAGAGTCGGAGGGGCAAGAGGAGGTGGGGTTGCATTGCTAGTCAGGGAAAATATTACAGCGGTGCCTAGGAAGGATAGATTAGAGGGCACATCCACGGAGGCTATTTGGGTGGAACTGAGGAGTAGGAAAGGAGAGGTTACACTTGTAGGGGTGTATTATAGACCACCCGGAGGGGACCGAGACCTAGAGGAGCAAATCTGTAGGGAGATAGTAGATATTTGTGATAAGCACAGGGTTGTAATTATGGGAGATTTTAATTTTCCACATATAGATTGGGAAACACATTCTGTGAAAGGACTGGATGGGTTAGAGTTTGTGAAATATGTGCAAGATAGTTTTTTACAACAATATGTAGAGGTGCCAACCAAAGAAGGAGCAGTGTTAGATCTACTGTTGGCAAATGGGATGGGTCAAGTGACGGAGGTTAGTGTTGGCGAGCACTTTGGGATCAGTGATCATAATGCCATCAGCTTCAATGTCATTATGGAAAGAGAGAAGTCAGGGCCAAGGATTGAGGTTTTTGATTGGGGAAAAGCTAGATTTGAGGAGATGCGAAAGGACTCGCAGGGTGTGGATTGGGACAATTTGTTTTATGGGCAGGATGTAGTAGAGAGATGGAAGTCTTTTAAAGATCAGATTTTGAGAGTGCAAAAGCTTTATGTTCCTGTTAGGTTAAAAGGAGGGGCAAAAGGTTTGAGAGAGCCGTGGATTTCAAGGAATATTGGAAACCTGGTTCGAAGAAAAAGGGAGGCATACATTAGATATAAGAAGCATGGAGTTAAGGGGATGTTTGAAAGATACATTGAATGTAAGAGGAATCTTAAGAGAGGAATTAGGAAAGCTAAAAGAAGGTACGAGGAAACTATGGCAAGCAGGGTGAAAACTAATCCAAAAGAGTTCTACAAATATGTTAATGGTAAAAGGAAAGCTAGAGACAAAATTGGTCCCTTAGAGAATCAGAGCGGAAAACTGTGTGTGGAGCCTAGAGAAATGGGGGAGATATTGAACAGTTTCTTTTCTTCGGTATTCACTAAGGAGAAGGATATTGGGAGATGTGAGATAAAAAAAGCAAATTGGGTAAATATGGGGAATATAGAGATTACAAAAGATGTAGTTTTAGGGCTTTTGAAGAATATAAAGGTGAATAAGTCTCCGGGACCAGACGGGATCTTCCCCAGGACATTGAGAGAAGTGAAGGAGGAAATAGCAGAGGCTCTGGCAGTAATTTTCCAAATGTCATTAGATATGGGGATAGTGCCGGAGGATTGGCACATTGCGCATGTGGTTCCATTATTTAAAAAGGGTTCAAGGAGGAAGCCTGGCAAATATCGGCCTGTAAGTTTGACATCTGTGGTAGGTAAGTTAATGGAGAAAATTCTTAGAGATAGTACTTATAAACATCTGGATAGACAGGGTCTAATCAGGAGCACTCAACATGGATTTGTAGGAGGAAGGTCATGTTTGACCAATCTGATTGAATTTTTTGAAGAGGTGACTAGGAATGTGGATGAGGGCAGCGCAGTGGATGTTGTCTATATGGACTTCAGTAAGGCCTTCGATAAGGTACCACATGGAAGGTTAGTTAGGAAGGTGCAGTCTTTAGGTATAAATTTTGAAATAGTCAAATGGATTGAACATTGGCTGAAAGGGAGAGGCCAGAGAGTGGTAGTGGATAATTGTCTGTCAGGTTGGAGGCCGGTGACCAGTGGTGTGCCTCAAGGATCTGTATTGGGCCCATTGTTGTTCATTATATATATTAATGATCTAGATGATGGGGTGGTAAATTGGATTAGTAAATATGCAGACGATACTAAGATAGGTGGAATAGTGGATAATGAAGAAGGTTTTCAAGGATTGCAGAGGGATTTGGGCTGCTTAGAAAAGTGGGCTGAAAAATGGCAGATGGAATTTAATGCTGATAAGTGTGAGGTGCTTCATTTTGGTAAGAAGAATCAGAACAGGACATACGTGGTAAATGGGAGAGCATTGAGGAATACAGAAGAGCAGAAAGATTTAGGAGTAACGGTACATCGTTCCCTGAAGGTAGAAACTCACGTGAATAGGGTGGTGAAGAAGGCTTTTAGTATGGTGGCCTTTATCAATCATTGCATGGAATATAGGAGTTGGGAGGTGATGTTGAGACTGTATAACACGTTGGTGCGGCCTAATTTGGAGTTCTGTGTGCAGTTCTGGTCGCCTAATTATAGGAAGGATATAAACAGAGTGGAGAGGGTGCAGAGAAGGTTTACCAGAATGTTACCTGGGTTTAAGCATCTAGAGTATAGGGAGAAATTGGACAGATTAGGTCTTTATTCTTTGGAGCGTATAAGGTTGAGAGGGGATTTGATAGAAGTATTTAAGATTATGAAAGGGATAGACAGAGTGGATGTGGATAGACTATTTCAGTTAAGAGGAGGAAAGATTAAAACAAGAGGACATGAGTTAAGAATTAAGGGGCAGAGGTTTAGAGGTAACATGAGGGGGAACCTCTTTACTCAGAGAGTGGTAGACGTGTGGAATGAGCTTCCGGGAGAAATAGTGGCGGCGGAGTCAATTGTATTATTTAAGAAAAGGTTGGACAGGTATATGGATGAGAAGAAGATGGAGGGTTATGGGCATTGTGCAGGGAGGTGGGACTAGAGAGGGGTGTTTGGTTCGGTGCGGACTAGAAGGGCCTAATGGCCTGTTTCCGTGCTGTAAATTGTTATGTTATATATTCTTTAAAAAAAAATATGCATGTACTTGCCCTTCCCTTCATCTTCCATTTCTCTGTGTTCTTCCTCTTCTTCTGAGTCCACTCCAGGATCTGTGTCCTTTACCTCTGTCTCTTCTGGTTTTCTTGTTGGGTTGTTTGTTTTATTTTATTGGGTATTTTTGGTCTTCTTATTATTATTAGAAGTGTCTTGGTGTTGGTCTTCTTCCTCTGGGTTGGTCATCTGTTGTTTCTTTGATTTCTTATTTTTATTCTCTTCCTTCTTGTTCTCGTTATTTTCTATGATTTCCTCTTGCTGTTGTGTTGTAGTTGTCTGTTTCAGCTGTGGAGATCTATTCCTCAGCTGGTCCCCCCTCCCGTCAGTGTTATTTTTGTCTTGCGCATCGCGCATGCGCAAGGTTTCGCGCATGCACGGTTGCGCACTTTTGTTTGGCTCCGTGAGCCATTTTTGTAGTCCCGAGTTCGGGGCTTCGACTGACCTCATGGAGCGGGCTTCTCTCTCCACGGCGGGCCTCCTCGTACAGGTAAGGCCTTTACCTTCTTCTTCCGACGTCTTTCCTTCTTCTTTTCTTCCCGTTGTTTTTGGTTTTTCTTTCTTCGCTGCCATTTTCTCCACACTTTTACTTTCACTTTGTTATGGTTTTTATGTTTGTGCCTTTGCTTTTTCTCTATCTTTTTTTTAACTTTTCTGGAGAGGACTGGAGTTCCCCGACCGGCCACTACTCCGTCACGTGACTCCTCCATTCCGTTCTATTACATGACACAGAGGAATCTTGGACAACCTGATGCCAGTCTTTCTCTTGACGTCAGCAAGACCAAGGGGCTTGTGCGGAGGTAAACGAATAAACCTGCAGATGCTGGGCGCTCGTGCTGATCACAAATCTGAAGGTGGGTTGGATAGGGGGAGGAGCTCAGGCTGGCGGGTGATGGGTGGATACAGGTGGGAGGGGAAAGAAGGTAAAGGAGCTGAGAGGTAATGGGTGTGGGAGCTTATGGCAAAGAAAGGCCCTCACTTCCACCTATCACTTGCTGGCCCATGGCCCTTCCATTCCCCTGCATCCTCTTATTCACACATCTGCCTGACTTTCGGCACACGGAGGGCTTGGGCCTGAACTGCCCACTGCAGCTGTCCATGGATGCTGTGTGACCTGCTCAGTCTCTTTGCTCCATTGCCCAAGGGTGGGCTGAGGGCCTTCATTGATGGGACAGAGGTGGAGAGGTTTAGAACCTTCCAAGTTCCCTGGAGTCCATACCTCAGAAGACCTCACCTGAAGCTGGCACATCGGGGCAACCATGAAGAAGGCACAGCAATGCATCTATGTGAAATGCTGCCTCAAGAAGGCAGCCAACATCATAAAGGACCCCCATCATCCTGGAAACAACCTCTTCTCACTGCTCATAGAGGATACAGAAGACTGACGTCCAGCACCTCTAACAGGCTCTTGAACTTCCCCTTGATAAATTAATCAGTGAGTGCTCTGACACCACAAATGGACTGTCTGCACTGTTGCAGAACCACATTTACTGCATCAGTATAAGTGTTCTCCAAGATCTCTCTGTTCAGCAATACTCCCTGAGGGTCCTGCCATTCACTGCCGATGCCCTGGCCTGGTTTAACTTCCTCAGTTGCGGCACTTTCCACTTGACTCCGCAACCATCTTCTCTGTCCACCACACCACTGACTTGTGTCTCAGTATATTAACCATGCCTCTTCCATTTTCTTCCACATCATTAATATTTTAAATGAACAATAAAGGGCCTTGCCCTGATCCTTGTAACATCTCACAGACTCCAGCACCCTCGCTCCCACCTCTGCCTCCCATCACCAAGCCAATTTTGTGTCCAGTTTGCTACCTTCCTCTGGATCACATGGGCCACCAGGATCAGAATTTATTGTCATATCATGAAATTGATTGTCTTGCGGCAGCATTTCTGTGCAAATGATGCTATGAATAACATTTCAAAAATGAATAATGTAGTGTAGGGAAATAGAAGAAAGTGAGGCAGTGCCTGCGGTTCATTGATTAGTCAGGAATCTGAGGGCAGAGGGGAAGACACTGTCCTTAGGGCCCTGGGTATTCACCTTCAGGTTCCTGTACCTCTTTTCCGATGATTGCAGGATGAAGGGGGCATGGCCTTGGTGGTGAGGGTCCTTGATGATAGAGGCTGCTTTCTTAAAACCACCGCTTCTTGTAGATGTCCTTGACGGAGTGAAGTCTGGTGCCTGTGATGTTGCTGGCCGAGTTAACATCTCTCTGGAGTTTTTTTTCCTGCCCTGTGCACCTCTGTACTAGACAGTGATGCAACTAGTGCGATCTTGTCAAGGGCCTTGCTCAAGACCATCTCTACTGGTCTGCCCTCATCAACACAATTTCTCACAAGAAATTTATACACCATGATCTCCCAAGAACAAGCTGTGCTGACGATCCCTAATCTGACCTCTCTACTCCAATGCTGGTGGATTCTGTCCCTCAGAATCTCCACAAGTAATGTCCCCACATCTGGTAGAAGTCTCACTGGCCAGAGGTTCCCTGACCTGTCTTTGCTGCTCTTTAAAGGCCATCCTCCAGACTTGTGATATCTCACCTGTAGCTGAGAAGATGCAAAAATCTCTGTCAAAGTCCCAGCAAACTCTTCCCTTGTTTCCCACATCCTTGGATTCACCTGGAAAAAAAATAGAGAGGCACTTAAACCATGACGTCTGAACTAACTGACCATTGAAATGTTTGCAATTTTTTTTGGATGAACTTGACACTCCAGAACTTTTCAAAATGATTAAAAATTGATAATGTGTTAAAGTTGTAATAGTATTGGAATTTTTAAGAAAATAAAGTTAAAAGCTTTCAAGTTAAATCAGAGCAAATACTTAATCCTTCCAGGGCAGGAATGGCAAACACCAGAGGACATCTGTACAAAGTGGAGGGAGGGAGGTTTAGGGGATACATCTGGGGTAAGTTTTTTACACAGAGAGTTGTGGGTGCCTCGAATGCCTTGCCAGGGGTGGTGGTTGGAGGTTATAACATTAGGGGCATTTAAGAGACTCTTAGACAGGCACATGGATGAAAAGAAAATAGAGCTTGGGATATAGGGAGGGATTAGATTTTTTTAAAATTGTGTGGGTTGGCATAACGTCGTGGGCCAAAGGGCCTGTACTGAGCCGCTGTAATGTTCTATGTTAACTCGGTGGAGATGAACTCCCAAAACCATCATAAGTGTTGTACAACTGCTTCAACTTCACACCTGGCTGCTGAACTCACAGGTGGCTATACAAATGCAGAAAAACCCAGATCTCCCATCAGGCAGGCAGAGAAGTGTTGTAAACTGCTCATGGAGTGGCTGACATCACGGAGAATCCAGCTCATGACACAATTGCTTTCTGGATCATCGAAAGAAACGGCAAAATGACTGCAAATGTTGGAAATCAGAATTTAAAAAAAAAAAATGTAACAACTTAACCTGAAAGGGTAACCAGTTACAGCTCTGAAGTTGACCGTTGTCAGCTTAAAATTTAAACCAAAATATTAGGTCCTGAAAACTGAGGCCCGTATTTGAAATGCTAATCATTGTGGACATTAGAATCTGGTTTAAAGGCTCTGTTTATTACCATTACTTTTGCTTGATAAACACTGTTTTATTTTTCTAGGGAATGGGTGTTCCAGGAATTTTTTTTATCAGCACAGAAGAGCATTATAATGGATGGTTCCTGCATTATCTTTGGAGGGCTCAGTATCCCTGTAAAATATTCTCTGGGAGCTTGCTGGAATATCAACATTACTTTTGGCAGCAGCTTTGGATCGAGATTACATTGGTCGATGAATGGGGTGGTGAACTGTGGGCGTGAAAGGGGGAATCTCGGCAAGGAGTATTCCCATAAGCGGTTGTTTCTGTGAGAGTTTCCTTATGGTGGTTTCTAATCTTTCTGATTTGATGCTGTGTCCAACACACCAGCGATAAACAAATAGCAACCGATACCCCAGTCTCAGGGAGAGTAAATACCCACAATCTCTCTGATATGGTTTTAAACCAATCCCCTCCCTCTCGGAGAGTTCATCAACAGTTACTTTCCTCTGTAGTTCCTTGCCTATATATTCAACCATTTGGTTTTAGTATTGCGCAAATGTGTACTGAGAAGTGTGTTGCAATGAACAAAACTCCCACTGAGTTTGGAAGCTTGAGCATAAGTTGACCCACTTGGTGAAGACCAAGTTGTTCACCCTGAGGTGGTTTCTTTATCATGAAACAGCTATCACAGTAAAGTTATTGTCCATGCATGGTTTCAGCTTTCATCACTATTTATTTATATTCAAGCAGATGCTAAACTCCTGCCTTCTCTCTGCCTTGGGCCTTCTCTCTGCCTTGGGCCTTCTCTCTGCCTTGGGCCTTCTCTCTGCCTTGGGCCTTCTCTCTGCCTTGGGCCTTCTCTCTGCCTTGGGCCTTCTCTCTGCCTTGGGCCTTCTCTCTGCCTTGGGCCTCTCTGCCTTGGGCCTTCTCTCTGCCTTGGGCCTTCTCTCTGCCTTGGGCCTTCTCTCTGCCTTGGGCCTTCTCTCTGCCTTGGCCCTTCTCTCTGCCTTGGGCCTTCTCTCTGCCTTGGGCCTTCTCTCTGCCTTGGGCCTTCTCTCTGCCTTGGCCCTTCTCTCTGCCTTGGGCCTTCTCTCTGCCTTGGGCCTTCTCTCTGCCTTGGGCCTTCTCTCTGCCTTGGCCCTTCTCTCTGCCTTGGCCCTTCTCTCTGCCTTGGCCCTTCTCTCTGCCTTGGGCCTTCTCTCTGCCTTGGCCCTTCTCTCTGCCTCGGGCCTTCTCTCTGCCTCGGGCCTTCTCTCTGCCTCGGGCCTTCTCTCTGCCTCGGGCCTTCTCTCTGCCTCGGCCCTTCTCTCTGCCTCGGGCCTTCTCTCTGCCTTGGCCCTTCTCTCTGCCTTGGCCCTTCTCTCTGCCTTGGCCCTTCTCTCTGCCTTGGCCCTTCTCTCTGCCTTGGGCCTTCTCACCAGCTCTGTTCACAGGGGGGAATGAGTTCAGTTGGCATTTCATATCCCACCCAAAATCTCCTGCATCACCCATGAGGAAGGTCCTTCCCACAACAAAATTCCACCTTCACTCATTGTATTTCTCTGTACCTCACTGCATCTTGCGCGTGTTATCCCCTTTGAGCAGTGTTTCCTTCTCGACCAGGCCCTGTCTTCTATTTCAGCTTCTTCCCTCTGACCCTGTGAACTTGTTCCTATTCCCCAGAAACACAAGCAACTGCTGGGAATCTGGAGCAAGAGGGACGCAGTTGGTCAGGCAGCATCTGTGGAGGCAAGGAGGAGGTTGAGACCCTGCATCAGGACGGGGTGTCCAGTGGGGAGAGTGAGGCAGATGGAAGCATGTAGGGGAGGGCAAAGTTAGCAACAGAGGGTGGGGGGTGTGGTGCTGATGTGGGAACACCAAGAGGATTATGGGATCCGATAAAGGAAGGTGATGTGGGGAACAAGAAGAAGGGACTCAGTGCATGGCAGGAGGAACTGAGTGGGGGAGGGGAAAGAACTGGATAACGGGGGCCTGAGTGATTCTGTGGATTGGAAGGCGGGATGCTGTTGGAGAGGAGCAAGGTGGACCAGGAGGAGGAGAAAGTCACCAAGGAATGACAGGCCTCCTAAAGTTGGAAACTTTGTGCCATTGGATGAAGATGACCCAGGTCGAATAAGGGCTCCTCTAATCTGCATTTGGCCTCAGTGGAGAAGGTCAAGGATGGACAGGCCAATGTGGAAATGGGGAGAGGAGCACAAGGTGACCTCTGCAGACAGAATGTGGGTGCTCAACAAAGCAGTCGCCAGTGTGTACTTGGCCTTGCCGACGTAGAGGAGGCCACATCAAGAGTTACACATGCAGTGGATGAGGTGGGAGGAGGTGCCAGTGAATCTGTTTCAGTGCCCGGATGGTGGTGTGGGGGAGCTATAAGCATTGGTGGGCTCCCCTGGCACTGAGTTTACCACCTTCAATGCTATCTCTGCATTGAAGTAAAACATGAATGTTTACAGAGACCATGAGTGAAATAAAAACATGATGGTGGAGAAACTCAGCAGGTCAAACAGGGTCCTTTACATAGCAAAGATAAAGATACAGAACCAAGTCGGGTGCCTGACTACTTTGCTTGAACCTTGTGAAGGGCTCAAGCCTGAAACATTGGTCATGTATCTTTATCTTTGAACCTGCTGAGTTTCTCCAGTGTTGCACTTTTACTATTTCTGCAGTAAGTTCCAGCTTTATTCAGAAAGTTCTGTTTTCCTGGCTCCTTCTGTCCTTTCTCATGGACGTTAAACCTCAGAATGGCAAGATTTTCACCTGTTTAACCTGAGTAAAACTCCAACGTTCTGTGGATTGCCTGTCTCAAGGTGAGTTCCTCCCTCAATCCGGATGATCCTGACCATCTTCCTCCACCCTGAAATATTGCAGGCCTCTCGATTTTTCTCCCAGTTCTGGATCCACATGGAGATATGCTCCTTTAAAGCTGGGAACATTCACTTGCTGAATTTGTTGATGTTCCTGTTCTGTGCATGTATTGAACATCCTGTCTAATACAAAGCCTATTACTGTACAAAGTATTTCACACTTTCCCAACCATGTGTCCTTCAAGGTAACTCTGCTCCTGGGCCATTGATATTTCCAGAGTGCCAAGACTTTTCATCCATCCATTCTTTCCATGTCATGTGCATTCACATTAATCCAATTTTTTCCCCCAATTTTTACTCCAGACGTCTCTCTCTCTGCTGCACACAGTTGATTGTCATTCTTCTACCAGTTCTTTCTAACCATCTTATTACTGGGACACTCCCCTATTCCAATTAGTTTAATATTTATGTGATTTACCATAAAGCTGGTGCCAGCATGTTTCAAGTGAAATCTGATCAATGGAACAGCTCTGTCCTCCCCATGGATCAAGGCCCATTTCTCCTGCACGAAACTTCAATCCCACCTCTTTAATCATATTGATTGCCTGCCAGTGACAATCATCCCTGTGGTTTCAGTTTTGTCTCAGGCTGTTCATAGTCTCCCAGCAGAATCTCCTTTCCTGGTCTGACCTACATTGTTGGTGTTTGGACCCTTCCCCCACTCCTTCTCCTGCCCAGAAGACTTGCCTTTAACCCTAGCAGGGGGTGAAGTGTTAAGACTTTCCATCTGTACTGCAAGGTGTCCATTCCCTGACTCTGCTATCCCCCATTATGACCACATTTATTGTTCTCTCCTCCCACTGTGGCCCGGAGAGTTTGGACATCCTCACTGCAGCCTTACCCTTGTCCCAAAGAAGTTCTTGGACAGGGGTAAGGCTTGTTCCCCTGGAGCTGTCCTCTGGATCCCTCTTCCTGGCTGTCCTGCTATTACACAGTCCTGTCTCTGAGCATTCATCAAAGCTACATTTGTTATCGTGTGCAGGAATTCTTCCTTGCTCCCCCATTGGTGCAACACAGTGTCCAGATCTCTGAGTCCAGCTCAACATCCATTGGTCACTTGCTGTGGATGTGGTCACTCTTTACCACCAGATGCAGCTATGAATCATTATCTACCCAGCCATGGGTTTTAACTAATTAATTCTAATTTGGATTAGGTTTCAGCATTTTAATTGTGCTCCTTGTCCTGATTTAAATGTTTTGATTAATTAGCAGGGTGGGGGGTGGGGTAAGGGAATTAAATGGGTGGCACATTTAGCACAGTGCTGTTACAGCGCCAGCGATCGGAACCAGGGTTCGAATCCTGTGCTGTCTGTAAGGAACTTGTACCTTCTCCCCATGTCTGTGTGGGTTTTCCCCAGGGGCTCCGGTTTCCTCCCACCGTACGAAATGTACCGGGGGTTGTGGGTTGATTGGGTGGCATGGGCTCATGGGCTAAAATGCCTAAATTTTATGCTGTTGTCTAAATTTTAAAAAAAAGCTCCACCAATCGTCTACTGCTGTGATGGCACACTCAGGGACAGGCCAGGTAGAGACATGAATAAACATAAGCCTTGTCAGCAATGCTCAAAAATGAATCACATATCTGTAGTGTTGTACCCCGCAGGTAATCCGTGATATTCCCACCTTCCATTGTTTTGAATTGTGACATCTACCAGAGACAAGTGTGTGCCCATTGTCCACCGCTCTGCATTGTTTGGGGGCTGTGAGCCCCACTTGTTCTCATGACAAGTGTCTCACTTGGACTTCAGACAGTCAAAGACTGTCGGCATTTCTGCTTTTTTTGGAGCTTCAAAGGAATTTGTGTCAATTACACATTTTCAACATCTCCTTTGTTTCTGTATTTCTTGTGCATTGATGGAACTCCACCAATGGAAGGCGTAAATGCTAAAGTCCAGATGCTTTTTATGTGCCTTTACGACAGACAAAAGTGAACAAATTTGGTGTATTCCGCACATGAATAAAGGAATCTTGAATCCTGGGTCTTGAATCTTGAAATAAATCTGCCTTGTTACCAGCCGTAACATCTAGCAGGCATTTTAAACATGCACAATTTGTTCTGGTCGGATACAGGAAATGTCACACTGAACTCACCAAATTCTGCAGAGGATGCATGGAAATCGATTCCAATCACACAACCCTGGGGGGTATCAGACCATTTCATCTGTAAATTTATGGTATTTCATCATTTCCTTTCACGAAAAATACCATGCCATTGGAGCAGCAATGACCTGGGTTCGAATCCACTGCTGTCTGCAAGGAGTTTGTACGTTCTCCCTCGTGTCTGCATGGGCTTCCTTCAGCTGCTCCAGTTTTCTCTCGCGTTCCAAAGATATATTGGGTCATGTAGGTATATTTGGTGGCGCAGGCCAGGAAGGGCCTTTTACAGCAAAACATACATTTTGTTGTACAAAGCTTTAAAAAAAACCCAAAAAAAAATTCATTTTGCATCACAAAAAGCTTTTGGAAATATCAGTGGTGCCAGTTCACACATGACCTTCTATTAGTAGTTATCAGTCCTGTGCTACATTAAATGACATGTAGGCTCACGCTGTAAAGTCAAATCAAGTTTATTGTCATCTGATTGTACAAGTACAACCTGATGAAAGTGTTCTCCGTCCTCAGTGCAAAACATGCTGACACACAATCAGACATAACACACATACAGACACTCAATATACATGCAGGAAAAGTATTTCATGTTTACAAATAAATAAATATCGTTTTGCACATATGATAGTCTCGGATGGTTGGTTGTGTGAGTGGTTCCTTTGGTCGTTCAGCTTCCCGTGGGAAGAAGCTGCTCCTCAGCCTGGTGGTGCTGGCTCTGATCCTCCTGCATCTCTTCCCTGAAGGGAGCAGCTGAAAGATGCTGTGCACAGGGAGGCAGGGGTCCTCAATGATTTTGCGTGCTCTCTTCGGACAACAATGCTGGTAAATCACTTTGAATTGGGGGGGGGGGAGAGAAGGGAGAGTCTTGTGATCCTTTCTGCCACTCTTGTTGACCTATGGATTGACCCCTGCAGCAACCCCTGTACCACACTGTGATGCAGCCAGCCAGGAGCTCTCAATAGAGCTCTGTGACAGAATATGTGGTGTTTTATGTTGTATAAATAGATATGATTTTGGGAGATAAATTGGGGGCGGGTTTTTAGTGTAGGTCACATGCAAACACTTTAAAACAGATCTTATTTAAAATATTGGAGCTCTGCTAATGCTAGACAGGGTGGCTACGAGAGCCTTTGCAAAAGCTTTGGAGAGTCCCCAAGAGACCACTAATGGATTGTTGTTTTGAAAAGAAACATGAAAGAACTCGGCGGAGTAGGTTCGGAGCTGCAGGCTGTCTGTGAGTGCTGTTTGCTGTTCTAAGAGGGTCATGTGGTTTTTGCAAGCAGAGAGGGGGTCAAACAGGTTTTTCTCTGAGAGAGAGAGGGAGATCAGTTCTGCAGTTTTACAGTCAGCAGCAGCAGCTGGGACTGGAACAGGACAAGCTGACAAGCTTGTGGAAAAGCCCCATTTGGAAGATGAGTAGTGAGTGCTTAGTTCAGCCTGGTCAAAGCCCTTGTGGTTTATACAAGAGGAGAGGACTGGCTGCCTAATATTTCACTTGAAATAAGAGAAGCAAAAAGGAATACTGTGGTGACCTGAAGGAAAGAGGTTATCTGGAAAACCCTGAGGGGGAATGTTTCTTCGGCAAGACACTGACATGGCTGATTAAAAGGAATCAGTTGGGGGTGTCCAGCGAACAATAGCTCTCTGAAAACTGACAAGAACCTTCCTGAGCGGTAACCAATTACCTTTCAAGCACCAAAACCTGGTGAACTTCATAAATGTTTAATTCTGTGCCCAGTATAAGAATTGCCTGCAACCAGTGAACTTAGAGGAATGAGAACTGAGATTGGACTGTGAATCAAAGAACTTTTCTGAACTTACACACACACATTACATACACGTGCGCTTAGAATTAGAAGGGGGTTAAGTTAGGTTACGTTAATAATGATAAGTTAAAGTTTGATCCTGTTTTCATGTTTAAAGATATTAAAAGCAACCTTTGTTTAAGTAACCATTTGTCTTGGTGAATATCTATTGCTGCTGGGTTTTGGGGTCCTCTGGGCTTGTAGCAGGTCCTGTGGAAGGTTGACATAATGGTGACTGGTAGCCTTGCCCACTTCAGTTTGTTCAGGAAGTGCCGTTGCTATTGCATCTTCCTGACTAGTGAGGAGATGTTGAGTGTCCACAATAGGTCACTAGTTAAGTGAACTCTGAGGAACTTGGTGCTTCCACTCTTTCCGCTACATAGTTGTCGAGTTGGAAGTCATGTACGTACAATTCTAAACACTCCACAGGTCAGGCAGTGCCTGTAGAAGGTGAAACCAAGTTGATGTCTCTTTTCATCTTGGTTTTCTTCAGTGGTGAAGTCTTACCTGTTCCAAAGTGCTTCGAGATTGCTTAGGGCACATTGTTGGGTTGATAATCGAGCATATTTTCAACTGCAGAGCAATGTGATGTGGAGATTGTGAGCTGCAGCAATGCCCATTAGTTTAAACTGAACTTGAAGGGCCGACTTGGCCTGTTTCCACGCCGTAAACAGTTATATGGTTAATGTACAAGAATACAAGCATAATCTATGCAGGTGTAAGCCTCTCAGATTCTCGAGCCTGACACACCATTCCCTGTGATCAGGTCTGATCATTACCCTCTCAATTTTGTGTCTGTGGCAGTTCCCTATAATCCTCAATTCCTTGCTCTTTAAAACATCTATCTCTACCTTGAAGATCCAGCTTTCAGCCCCCGCTGGTAGAGAATTCCAGAGAGTCACTGCTCTCTGAGCTATGAAATTCATGCCTGCTTTGGCTTTAAAGGGCCATCCCCCTTGCTGTCATGTCCCCCATGTGTGAGACTCTTCCCCTGAATGAAACATCTCAACAGCTACCCTGTCTGGTTGCCTGCCTCTAGTCCTATTTGCCTGCATTTAGCCCATAACTCTCCATAACTTTCCTATCCAAGATGGAATGACTTTTGAGCATTGCAATTGCCCCCTCTTCTACCATCTCTCATTCCAGAAATCCACCCTTCTGGAAAAAGTACCCCCCTGGTCTCTTGCCCCTCTTGTCTTGTGTCTATGCCCTACCCTGGGAATTCCCCTTCACTGGGAAAATGACTGACTGTTGCTTGATGTATTCCCCCGATGATTTTGTAAACCTCTACAATGCCCCTTGCACTTGAGGGAGAAAATCTTAGCTGATCAAGCCTCTTCTTCATGATTCAAGTACACTACTCTCTTCAACATCCTTGTGAATATTTTCAGCACCTTTTCCAGGTGAATGAAATACTTCTCGTAGCTGGGAGACTAGAACTGTGCCCTGTACTCCAAGTGCTTTCTCTCCAATGTCTTGTACACTTGCAACATGGCATCCTTTCTCCTGCATTCAGTGCCAAGCACCATCTTCGCCCTGTATACCTGCACTGCCATTCTCAATGGGGGCTGAATGGCTATTCGAACTCAGACCTGCACATTGCACAGGTAGTACTCCTGGGATTTCAACTGTTACGGAGTCCAGAGGACCCCAAAAACCAGCAGTAATAGATATGCATTACAATACAGGGTTACTTAAACAAAAGTAGTTTTTAATTATATTTGAACAAGAAAACAGAATTAAACTTTAACTTATTACTTAATCTACCTAACTACTTAATCCCCCCCCCCTCTAATACTAAAGCTAGGTGTGTGTAATGTATATTTAAGAATAGAAAAATTATTTGGATCACAGTCCAATCTCACTGGTTGCAGGCAATTCTTGTACTGTGCACAGAAGTTAGCATTAACAAAGTTCACCAGTCTTTGGTGCTTAACAGGCAAATGGTTACCACTCAGGAGGGTTCTTGCTGGTTTTCAGAGAGAGATTCCTTTTCCAGGACCTCCGCAACTGATTCCTTTTCAATCCTTCTCAACCTACCTAATCCACTTAAACCTCCCTCTAATACTGTAGAGCTTGTCGAAAGAATCAAAGACTTGTTGATCCAAACCAAGGCTTTTATTAGCAAAAGACAGGAGCTCTTCACAGGTGGCCGACCAGTCTGGAATGATCCGACCTGGCTAGGGACACAACCCTTTAAGGCCCAGACAGGAGGCGTGGCTTAGCTCTCAGCCAATCGCTGTAAGCACAGTCTAGATACTGTAACTATATACACTATATACATTGGTGATAGATCTGTACTATGACAAATACTAAGTGCAGGTGTGTGTAATGTATATTTAAAATTAGAAAAGTTCTTTGGATCACAGTCCAATCTCACTGGTTGCAAGCAATTCTTGTACTGTGCACAGAAGTTAGCATTAACACAGGCAAATGGTTACCACTCAGAAGGGCTCTTGCTAGTTTTCAGAGAGAGATTCCTTTTCCAGGACATCCGCAACTGATTCCTTCTCAATCGGTCTTGCTGACGAAATTTTCCCTCTTCAGGGTTCTCCAGATGATCCTCTTTCTTTCAGGTCACCTTTCAGACCGCCAGCCTTCTCCTTTGACTAGGCAGCCTTCCAAAGTTTGCCAGCTTTGTCCTTCTGGAACTGATTTCTGTGCCTCCTTCACTCTCACTCCCTCCCTCTCTGAGAGCAAAACTGTTCTGTCCCTGCCTGCAAAAATCACATGCTCTGCCAGGCAAGCTGTATGCTGATACTTTGTTGCATTTTTGCAAAAAGCATTCTGCAAAAGTCCTGCAAATATTGTGTTTTAAAATGTGTGTTTGCAAACTGCTCCAGCAATTCCTCCCAAACCACCTCAAAATACTTTGTCACACAACCATTGAGCTCTTACTTTTCAATTTATCTCATTATTGTATATTATCCCTGAAGAAGCACTGTCAGATCAGCCAGTGAAGCCCGTGGTGTCTATCCGTGGTGATGGTTTTGGTCACCTGACTATGCTGACGAGCTAGGGCTGAGTTTGATTGGATAAGGTTTTTTTTCTTTATGCGCAGCCTGACTTTCAGTCGCACCATCAGGATCAGTAAAACTGCTGCTGTATCAAGTTTTCTTCCCTTTGTTTTATGGTTACATGGAGACAGATTTTTTTTCCCCATTTCCTGAGTGGTTATTGTTAAATGAAAGACTTTTACTTGTTGCTGTGTTTTTCAAAATTATTCAAAATGATAAGGGGGACTGATAGAGTTGATGTGGACAGACTTTTTCCACTGAGAGTGGGAAGATTCAAACAAGACGGCACGGATTGAGAGTAAAAGGGAAAAAGTTTAGGGGAAATGTGAGGGGGAATTTCTTCACACAGAGGGTGGTGAGGGTGTGGAATGAACTTCTGGCAGTGGTGGTAGAAGCGAGATCGATGTTAATATTTCAAGGAATGGTTGGATAGGTATATGGATGGGAGAGGTGCGGAGGGTTATAGGCCAAATGCGGGTCAGTGCGGCTAGGTGGGAGACAATGTTCGGCACGGACTAGAAGGGCCAAACTGGCCTGTTTCTGTGCTGTAAATGGTTATATGGTTAAAGACTTGCAGGACAAGGAGGTGATACGCTGTGAACATTCAGCAATAACTTTCCTTTTTGAAAATTTAGCCTCTTCATGGGTTTGGCAAATTTGACCATGACATAGGAACAGAAACAGGGTATTCAGCCTATAGATTCTGCCCCACCATTCAATTGCGAGCTGATCTATTTTCCCACTCAGCCCCACAGTCCGGTCTTCTCCCCATAACCCTGGCTAATCAAGAACCTGTCAGTCTCTGATACACCCCATTACTTGGCCTCCACAATGCGCCGTGATATTAAATTCCACAGATTCACCACCAACGTGCACTTTACGTACAGTAAGATAACATTTGATGAATCTTTTGAACCTGAGGTTTATATTTGACCTGATTGAGGTGTCCTTCAAAAATCCATTACAGCTGCTGGTAAAAGTCTTGATGATGAATAATAGATGCAGAAATGTTTATGGCACAAGAAAGTCAAAAACGAGTGGTGATGAACCACCAGCCTGTGGTGACTTGTGCATAACGTTAAGAGGAACCATGTTCAGTGGCAGTGATTTGTTGTGTCTGAGTGCGCGCACATCTCTTTTGAACAAGAAGCCTCAGTGTTGTATTGAAGCCTCACTACTTCTATTTACCAACTTATTCCAACAGAGCAAAGGTGAACTAGAGCAAGAAAACATTGATACCAAGCAAACAAAGAACACAGCAGAGGATCAGGTCAGGCATCTCCTGGATGAACAAGAGAGCTTGAAAAGGAAAATCGACAAGCTCCAAGCTGAAGTTGTTGAACTCAGTCAAATAATTTATAACATGAAGGAAGAAGGGAAGAGGCAGAAGGATAAAGTCTCACGTCTGGAGGTAAAGCATGCAGGAAAGTGTGGTTTCTCTCTCCAGCCTGTCCTCTCATCTCGTCGGGATTTAGTTTCCGATGTGGCTGTAGTTCTTCGTGAAGTTTGCATTTTGGCTGAACTCTGTTTACCCCCCCCCCCTCCACCGCTCTCTTAACACAGATGATGAGCTACCACTAATTCAAAGTTCGTCCATCCCATTATAAAAACTGTGCCAGGTTGAGCCCTCCATGTGCAGCCCCACTGACCTTCTCCACGGTGCCATTGTAAACCACAGCCAACTGGGTTTGACTTCTGCTGCCTGGATGAGTAAAGACTTTTCCCAATTTCACTCATTCCACATGAGATCAAGAAAGGGCTGAGCAAGTGATCCCAGCAAAGGTGATGGGACCAGGCAACATCTCACCATTCGTATTTTTATTGAATGTTTTATTTTTCGGTTTCCATCAATAAACAAGGAGGTAATATCACTGACTGTTACAGAATATATCAGTAGTTCCCAGCAATCTACATACATGTGGTGTTTCTCCCCCTCCCATTCCCACCCCCTCCCCCCCAAAAAAACAAAGGAAAGACAGAAAACAAAAAGAAAGGGAGAAAAAATGGAAAAAAAAAGAGAGAGAGGTTGGATGTGGTGTTTGTGTTTCCAGTAAGTGTCCGTAGAGTCTGTGGAGCCACCCCTTATATAATTACTTCTATTAATCCATCTATTAGTAGATCTCTGTAAGTCTTTTTTATCAGGGTGTGGCTACAGCTGTGCTCCTGTGTACACCAGATATGGCTGCCATATTTTAACAAAGATGCAGTGTGGGTTTCTAAGATTATACGTGATTTTTTCCGTGGGAATACAGCTATGCATCTCGGTAATCCACTTGCTGATAAGAAGAGGGGAGTCAGACTTCCAGGTCACCGCTATGTATTTTTTTGCCATGGATAAAGCAATTGAATTTGGAATTTGGTTCATTTATATCTTATGTCCATAAGGTTCCCCAGCAGATACAAAGTTTGATCTGGTGGAACAGTTCCCTTTGTCATTCTAGTTAATATATTGCCGAAATCCTACCAAAATGGGGCTACCTTTGCACAGGACCAAGTTGCCTGAATGAATGCTCCCTGCACCACACCTCAAGCATGTCTCCGGCACTTCTGGTTTCTGCCTTGTGGTTTTTTTGTGGTGTGAGGAAGAGCTGGTGCAGAAAGTTGTTTTGGACCAGTCTGTATCTAGAGTTGATCATGGTTGTCACACTGTCTCTACCACAATCCAACTAACAGCTTTCGTCAATTGTGATGCCTAGGTCTGACTCCCACCTTTCTCTTGATCTCTGCAGCTCCTGTTTGGGGCTTTCACCTTGGAGTACTGAGTACATTCTTTTTTTTTTTTAAATATAAATTTGGGTGCATTTCCCACTCGAAACAACCCTTCAACCTCACTAGGTGTAGGCAAGGTGATTGTAGGGCCCCACCTGTCCCTAAGAAATTATCTTAATTGGAGGAGACAGTGAAAGGTCCCATGAGGCAAATTGTATTTGCCCTTTAGCTGCTCGTAGGACATAAATTGTCTCCCCTCCTAGCAGTCCTCAATATGTTGAATCCCCTGCTGGTGCCAAATCTCCAGGCTTTTATTGCTCATGTTCATGGGCATCAATTCATTATGAATCAGTGGCCCCTTTGGTGATATTTCCACGTTCTCTCCAATACATTCATTGAGCTCGTGGCAAATTTTAAACATGTTTCAGTATGGGGTTATCCGTTTTTTTTGCTATTAATTTGGCAACCCATTTGTATATGAAATCCTTCGCCGTCTTCTCCCCCATTGCATGCAATCCCATTTCCTCGACTGAGCTGCTAGGTAATATTTATTAAAATCAGGCAACCTTAGCCACCCACCTCCCCCCACCCCAAGCTTTAGTCCCAGGTCAGTTTTTTCAAGGCTGTTCTGGGTACTTTCCCATTCCAGATGAATTTCCTGCTACCCTTCAGCTCCTTAAATAAAGATTGAGGCAATGGAATTGGCAAAGACTGGAAGAGGTATTGGAGTCCCGTCATCACCTTCATCTTTATACAGTTAACCCTTCCCATTAAAGTGATGGGCAGATCCCTCCATCCTCATTAAGTCACCTTCAATCTTCTCCAGCATAGTGGGGTAGTTCAGGTTGTATAAATTTTTCAGATTACTATCAATCTTGATTCCTAGGTATTTCACAGCTTGTGCATGCCAACTGAAATTGCTGTTTCTTTGATGTTCTTCATGGTCAAATTTATCCAGTGACATGATATTGTTTTTTTCTCTGGCCGGGTCCGTCAGGTACAACAGCACGTCTTCTTCCATTAGATTTATCTTGTGCTCACGCTGACCCACTTTGAATCCCTTTATCACTGTATCTTTCCTGATGGCCTCTGCCAATGGTTCAGTTGCTAGAATGAACATCCCTGGAGACAGAGGACAGCCATGCCTACTGGACCGACTGAGACACAATGTTGGTGATGTTTGTCCATTCCTACTGACTTATGCCAGTGGTTTGTCATACAGTGTTTTTATCCAATTAACAACGTTTGTCCTATTCCAAATTTTTCCAAAACTTTAAACAAAAAGGCCATTCTAGCCAATCAAAGGCCTTTTCTGCATCTAGTGAAACTATTATACTTGGATCATGCTTTGCCTGTGCCAAATGTATAATGTTAAATAGTCTGCTCAAGTTGTTAGCGGAGTGCCTCTTCCTGATGAAGCCCACTTGATCCAGATTTATCAACTTGGGAAGGTACCGACCCAGCCTATTGGCCAGTACCTTGGCTATTATTTTGTAACCTGTATTTAATAGTGAGATAGGTCTGTCTGAGGATGGCTTCTTTTTTCACCTCAATGATGGCTGTTGAAAATGATTCCGGGAGAGTCTGTGTCTCCACCGTCTGGTTCTCACTGAATTTCTAAGCTGTTCCAGTACGATTACAATACAAGAGTATGAATTAGGAGAGGGCTCGCCCTCCACCCCCCCTCCCACCCACCCCAAGCCTTAAAACGACACAAAGACTCTTTCTTCTTTGATGGCCTGTGAAAGAAGTTCCAAAGACGTGTCCTTCTGAGAGAAGAAAATAATCACCTCATCTATCTTAAATGAATGGTTTCTTACTTTCAAATAGTGACCTCTCGAACCTTGATTCACCACAAAAACATGGAACACTACAGTACAGTACAGACCCTTCACCCCTCAATGTTGTGCCAACCCACATATTCCTTAAAAAAGTACTAACCCCTCCCTACCCCATTTCCATGAGCCTGTCTAGGAGGCCTCTTAAATGCTCCTAATGTTTCTGCCTCCACCACCATCCCCGGCAAGGTGTTCCAGGCACCCACTATTTGTGTAAAAAAAATACACCACTTATCCTGATGCATCCCCTAAACTTCTCTCCTTTTACTTTGTACAAATGTCCTCTGGTGTTTGCTGATCCTGCCCTGATGAACAGGTGCTGGCTGGCCACCCTATCTATGTCTCTCATAATCTTGTAGACCTTTATTGTCTCCTCTCATCCTTCTACACTACAAAGAGGAAAATTCCCAGCTCTGCTAATTTTGCCTGATAAGACATTTTCCAATCCAGGCAACAACTTGGTAAATCTCCTTTGCACCCTCTCCATCGCCTCCACATCCTTCCTGTCATGAAGTAACCAGAAATGAACACAATACTCTAAATGTGGTCTCACCATAGATTTGAAGAGTTGAATTCTATTCTTGAACTCATTCCTCCTATTAATGAAGCCCAGCATCCCACTGCCCTTCTTAACTATCCTATCAACCTGTGTGGCGACCTTGAGGGATATATGGATTTGGACCCCAAGGTCCCTCTATTTATCCACACTCTTAAATAACCAACCATTAACCCTGAACTCAGCCTTCTGCTTTGTCCAGGTATGGCCTCCCAGTTTCAAAACCATGCTAATATACCCTAATTTCAATGGTTCTCAACGTTTTTCTTTCCACTCACATACCACTTTAAGTATTCCCTATGCCACAGGTGCTCTGTGATTAGTGAGGGATTGCTTAGGGTTCACACCTTGATGAAGGGTTCAAACCCAAAACGTTGGTGATGGATCTTTGCCTTTGCTACATAAAGGCACTGTTTGACCTGCCGAGTTTCTCCAGCATTTGTGTGTTTTTTCGCTTAAGGTGGGATGTGGGTGGGAAGAAAAAGTTTGAAACCCACTGTTTTAATCATCCCTAATTGACTTGTTATGTGCACGGTTTCATAACTCCAAAGGGAATGGGCCAATGACAATTGAGTCTAGAGCAGTGAGTCACAACCACATCCCATCCACATAATCACAGAGCACCGATGGCATAGGGATTACTTAAAGTGGTATGTGAATGGAAAGAAAAAGGTTGAGAGTTACAGCTCACACAAAAGGTCATGCAATCTAGTCCTCACAGGATAGGTGTTCCTCCAGCAGGGTCTGGGCCCATCCACTTTCTGGTGCTTAATCAATGACCGCCATTCAAAAAGTCAGTCTTCTTCCTTGGACTCGTGGAGAAATAGAAGTGTGAGAACCTCCTGAAATAGAATTTGTATGTCCGGTTGCGAGTGCCAGCAGTCCAAAATAACACAGTCAAGCAAGATTTCATTGTGTTAAAGTTTGATTCATTGATAAACTTAAAAGCGACCTCTCTAACTTTTCCAGCAAGACAAGAAGCAACTGGAAGATGCTTTGACTGAAGTTGGAGACCAGGAACAGGATGTTTCCCTGGCCAAAAGAGCTTTGCAGAGTCAGTTGGAAGAGGTCCAGGTGAGCTCCAAGCACCAAATCAAAGCAAGTATTAAGGAGACAACTCTCAAGAATGAATTGCTTTCACTGTTAAGTTTAACCTCCCACGACCCATTTCCCTTCGCTTTGATGTCACGCTGCGGACTGATCGACGTGCCATTGTGACATCTCTATTGTTCCAACCATCCACTTAAAACAACATTTAATGTCTCTACTTGAGAAGAGATGGAGAATTTTCACTGCTGCCCAATTTGCATTTCTTAAAATTGTAACGGGACCTGCCTCAAACAGCCCGTTCCATACACCCATCACCCTCTTGAAACTGCTCTGGTTCCTGTTAGGTCTCTCCTCCCTCACCTTAAACCTTTCCCCAGTCTGTTCAAGGCCCACTGCATCCACATTCTGGGCAAAAGATAGTGATTATGAACTTTCATCTTTGCTCCACCCATCACCCCTTGTTTTGTACACCCTGTCTCCCTGATCCTTTCTCAGCTCTGACGCATGGGTTTTGACCCAAAATGCTGACTGCCCAATTCCCTCCATGGATATTGCCTACCTGTTCCTCCAGCAATTTTTTTGGTTGGCTCTTGCATTCTTCCTGCTCCTGGAAATGAAGCCCAGGCCCATTCACCTGATCACTCCTGAATTGTTAATTGCTCTAACCTGGGGGTCAGGAGCAATGACAGAGAAGTACGAGATCTTAACTCAGGGCCCTCTTAGAAATTTGAAAATTCTCCTCTCAAACAGAAATATTTACAAGCTAGCTTTAACACATTCTATTTATGAGAAACATTTTCTTCATGTTTTGTCTTCATGTACCGTGGAGACAGATTATTTTTCCATTTCCTGAGTGGTTATTGTTAAATGAAAGACTTTTACTTGTTGCTGTGTTTTTCAAAATTATTCAAAACGATAAGGGGGACTGATAGAGTTGACGTGGACAGACTTTTTTCACTGAGAGTGGGGAGATTCAAACAAGACGGCACGGATTGAGAGTAAAAGGGGAAAAGTTTAGGGGAAACGTGAGGGGGAATTTCTTCACACAGAGGGTGGTGAGGGTGTGAAATGAACTTCTGGCAGTGGTGGTAGAAGCGAGATCGATGTTAATATTTCAAGGAATGGTTGGATAGGTATATGGATGAGAGAGGTGCGGAGGGTTATAGGCCAACATGTGGGTCAGTGGGGCTAGGTGGGAGATGATGTTCGGCACGGACTAGAAGGGCCAAACTGGCCTGTTTCTGTGCTGTAAATGGTTATATGGTTATTGTTTGTTGCCATAGTTATATTTGTAACAATATCAGTTAATTCTTCTTTGGCCTCCGTCGGCTGCGGTCGTCCACGAGTACTGCACCTCTAGTAGTCACTGGGAATGGCTTCTCTAGGGCCCAAGCCAGAGCCGAGTTGGTAGGGAGATCTGTCTGTTGCCCACACAATAGGACCCTTCCCCCTCTCCATGCAAATGACAGGTCCAAAGAAACGACAATAGCCGATACAGTTTGGTGCCAGCAGGGTTGCATGTGATGCTGTGCTGTTGCTGGGTACAACAGTAGCTGCCTTTGGGACTCTGACTCCAGATGTTTCCTCGGGGTTCACTCCTAAAGCCTTTCCTTCGAGCGGGTGTAGCCACAAGGCAGTGGAGGTTTGAAATCGGAGATCCCCCTCTCCTAGATGAGTTACTGCCTGTGGTTAACGAGCCCCATCTGACCGGAGCCACTGGTTTCAAGGCCCCAGTGGCCCGCCTTTGCCCCTTCTCCTGTCAGTGAGTACAACTCCGTTGGGCATTAGAACGATGCCCATGTGAAGGCCAGGAGTTGGACTTGGTTGTCAGAGGCTGTTTGAGTCGCACGCCATGAAGAGCGTTTGTGTAGCAGTGGGAGCTCGTCAGGGCTATGATCATCTTTAGAGCTAATTAATTTCAGTTAATTAGCGACAGATTTAAAGTGAATGACAAAAATTCTCCAGATCTTTTAAAGCCAAGTGAGTAATGTGGCAGCTGTGTTTGTCTCCAATTTAAAGTTGTAGTTTTTGAATATTTTGTTGCAAATTGCATAACAGGAACAGCATCTCAAAGCTTTGGGTTAGGGATTGGTGTAAATGGGAAGTTGATGGTTGTCACAGACTTGGTGGGTTGAATGGTCGCTCTCTAGGCTATGCATTTCCATGATTCTAAGACGATGACTCAGTCCTGAGGGTGATTATAGGTTATGTTTGTTTGTAGTGAGGAGATTGCTCTATATTTGGAAGACGGCCCAAAGTGATGTGATCTTTGAGCCGGCTGTAGGGAAGGCTGGCAGTGCTGTTGTCACATGTCTCCCTGGCTGCTGTGTGAGGCATGGTTAGTGTCACGGTTGGCACAATGCTAGAACAGCACGAGCCAACTGGGTTCAGATCGGTGCTGTTTGGACTGTCTCCCTGCGTGGGTTTCCTTCAGGTGCTCTGGTTTCCTCCTACCCTTCAAAATGTACTGGGGGTTTGTTAGGTCTGCTTTGTTCATGAATGAGTGAGACAAACACCAGACTGAGTCGAAATCAGGGTTCTTTGTTCTTTATTACCGGATTGTAACACTTGCAACTAACAATGTTAGTCGGAGAATGCATTCTGCCGTTATCAGCAAAATGATGATTTTTTATACCCTTGGATACGTGCTTAGAACATCATCATATCATTACTTGTCCAATGACTAAAACTGTTGCTATCCTTTCCCTGCTAGCTTCCTGCCTCTCAATCCATCAATGTCTCTCTTATCTTGTAAGTACAAGGATGCATTCACATCTTGTTACAGCCCTGCACAGGGTAACTCCTTACACATTCCCATCTCATGATGTTTTACCTAACAGGAGTACAAGGACACCTCCCCTTCTTGTTACAGCCCTGCACAGGGTAACTCCTTACACATTCCCATCTCATGATGTTTTACCTTACAGGTTGTAGGTTAATTGGGTGTAATTGGGCAGCATGGGCTCATGGGCTGGAAGGGCTGGTTACCGTTATCACTTCGCTCAGCACCTCCACTCCGTTCGCAACACCCGGTGGCAAATCATTTCAATTCCAAGTCACACTCCTGTGCTCATATGTCTGTCCATGGCCTTGTGTACAGTCCCACTCTGACCACCCGCAGATTGGAGGGACAACACCTTATTTTCCATCTGGGCGCCCCCACAGCCAGATCGCATGAACATTGACTTCACTGCTTTTCATTAAACCTGTTGCCTTTTCTTTCCCATCCTCCATTTCCTGCCTTTTTAGTTTTTTCACCCACACAGCCCTACCATTCCCCCCTCCCCCTCATTGCTGCAGTCCCCTCCCTCCTTTCTTCCCCCCTTTCCCCCTCCTACTCTTTTGTTTGGACACGCCAGCATTTTCTCATACTTTGATGAAGGGCTCAAGCCTGAAACATTGATGACATATCTCAGCTTCTGACTTTGTACGCTGTCTCTCACCAAAATCATCAACTTCACCTCTGTGACACGGGCTAACCTTGCCCCTTCCCCAGTACCTCTGCTCCAGGAAACCTTTTCTGTGACGTCCAGATCAGAAGCCTGGAGCCTAAGGCCCCTAATGAGCAAGAACATAAGAAATGGGAGTAGGGGCAGGTTATACCCTTCAGGATGATCTCTGGCCCAGGCCTCACCTCCTCCACTGTCCTTTTTCCCCATCAATTCTCTGATCTCGCTTTCAAAAACATCACTACTTTAAGTATGCACCATGTTTTAAATTCCATAAGACAAAGAATTCCAGAGGCTCACCCCACTCTGTGTAAAGATTTTCCTCCAGACCTCGGTTTTAAATGATTACCATGCTACTGTGCACACTCATTTGAGTCTTTCCCTCACATGGAAATGTCCCAACATCTGTCATAATTTCTTATGTTTGGATAAGGTAACCTAATCCCCATTCTTCTAAACTCCAAGGAATACATAATTAAAAGGACCAAGGTGGATGTTCTTGCAGTCCAGCTGCAGATTGGATGGTACGGTGCTGTGGCCATTACTGACCAAAGGATGGGTGGTGAAGATCCAAGGATACACGGTGTATCAGAAGGATAAGGATGGAGGTAGATGGGTGGGCATGGATCAACAACAATATTAAATCATTGGAGAGAAGAGACATAGGATCAGAAGAGGTAGAGTCTAGAGGTTGAGTTAAGGAATGGTAAAGGTAAAAGGACATTCATGGCGGTTATATATAGACAACAGCCTGGATGTGCTTTATAAAATACAACTGGATTTCACAATTGTATTGTTCAACTTCTCTATTGTCTTCTTTCTTTGGCTTGGCTTTGCGGACGAAGATTTATGGAGGGGGTAAATGTCCACGTCAGCTGCAGGCTCGTTTGTGGCTGACAAGTCCGATGCGGGACAGGCAGACACGGTTGCAGCGGTTGCAGGGGAAAATTGGTTGGTTGGGGTTGGGTGTTGGATTTTTCCTCCTTTGCCTTTTGTCAGTGAGGTGGGCTCTGCGGTCTTCTTCAAAGGAGGTTGCTGCCCGCCAAACTGTGAGGCGCCAAGATGCACGGTTTGAGGCGATATCAGCCCACTGGCGATGGTCAATGTGGCAGGCACCAAGAGATTTCTTTAGGCAGTCCTTATACCTTTTCTTTGGTGCACCCCTGTCAAGGTGGCCAGAGGAGAGCTCGCCATATAACACGATCTTGGGAAGGCGATGGTCCTCCATTCTGGAGACGTAACCCACCCAGCGCAGCTGGATCTTCAGCAGCGTGGACTCGATGCTGTCGACCTCTGCCATCTCGAGTACTTCGACGTTAGGGATGAAAGCGCTCCAATGAATGTTGAGGATGGAGCGGAGACAACGCTGGTGGAAGCGTTCTAGGAGCCGTAGGTGATGCCGGTAGAGGACCCATGATTCGGATCCGAACAGGAGTGTGGGTATGACAACGGCTCTGTATACGCTTATCTTTGTGAGGTTTTTCAGTTGGTTGTTTTTCCAGACTCTTTTGTGTAGTCTTCCAAAGGCGCTATTTGCCTTGGCGAGTCTGTTGTCTATCTCGTTGTCGATCCTTGCATCTGATGAAATGGTGCAGCCGAGGTAGGTAAACTGGTTGACCGTTTTGAGTTTTGTGTGCCCGATGGAGATGTGGGGGGGCTGGTAGTCATGGTGGGGAGCTGGCTGATGGAGGACCTCAGTTTTCTTCAGGCTGACTTCCAGGCCAAACATTTTGGCAGTTTCCGCAAAACAGGACGTCAAGCGCTGAAGAGCTGGCTCTGAATGGGCAACTAAAGCGGCATCATCTGCAAAGAGTAGTTCACGGACAAGTTTCTCTTGTGTCTTGGTGTGAGCTTGCAGGCGCCTCAGATTGAAGAGACTGCCATCCATGCGGTACCGGATGTAAACAGCGTCTTCATTGTTGAGGTCTTTCATGGCTTGGTTCAGCATCATGCTGAAGAAGATTGAAAAGAGGGTTGGTGCGAGAACACAGCCTTGCTTCATGCCATTGTTAATGGAGAAGGGTTCAGAGAGCTCATTGCTGTATCTGACCCGACCTTGTTGGTTTTCGTGCAGTTGGATAATCATGTTGAGGAACTTCTCTATTGTAAAATATTAATAAAAGTATTTTACAAAGAAAAAATTGAAATAGATAAGACATGTCAGAAAGACAGTGTCACAATAATTATGGGGGATTTTAACATGAAAGTAGATATAGGAAAGTTGGGTTGGTACGGGATCTCAGGAAGGAGTGTTGGTGGAATGACGATGGGATGGCTTTTTGGATGAACCCAAAGGTATCAGTGAGAAGAGCTTGTGGCTAGGGTGATGGGGGTCCTTCTTGGGGCAGCATCTCATGTAAATGTCTTCAATGGATGGAAGGTTAGTGCCTGTAATGGACAAGTTTGCCACTTTTGGCAACTTTCTGTATTTCTGGGAACTCAAATTCCCAAACCTGGCTGCAATGCAACCAGTCAGTAGACTTTCCTTCGTGCACCTGTAGAAGTTTGATGGAGTATTTAACGACATGCCAAATCTCTGTGGATTTCTTCGGTAGTCGAGGCATTGGTATGCCTTCTTCATGGTTGCCTCGATGTGCTTCCTCCGGGAGAGGACCTCTGATGTCGACTCCCAGGAACTTGAAGGTACTAACACTGCCAATGGAGGACAGGGCCATGGTTCCTCAGCCTCCCCTCCCAGAGAAGCACAAGAATTGCAGATGCTGGAATCTTGAGCAAACAGCGACAAGCTGGAGGGTCTTGGCAAGTCAGGCAGAGTCCACGTTTTGGGTCAGAAACATCTCCAAAAAAATATTGACTTGTGGTGCTCCACGCCACTTAGTTCTCAACCCGTCATTTGGAGGTTCGGGCTCTCGCGGGAGCAGATGCCAGGCACGTGATGGGTTGGGAGAAGCAGACTGGTAGTGCAAGACTGGGCGGTTACTTTTCCTCTCTCTGAGTCGGCAGGTCGACTCATCGAAGCATGGCTCACAGGCCCAGACTGGATGGATGAATTGTCTGGGACATGCTAAGGATACACATTGCCCCAAAGGAGGACCTGGCAACTTCCTCAGCCGAGCTGGTGTATGGCACCCCACTTATGGTACTGGGGACCATCCCGGGAATGCGTGGACATCAAGAACCGCCCATGTTCATGCTGATGCGCCTCCGTGAGAAGATGAGCGCGATTTCTCTGGTCCCACATCCTGACCCACACGTACATCCCAGCTGACCTCCAGGACTGCCAGTATGTTTTCCTTTGCTGAGATTCTCACCGTACACCTCTGCAAAAGCCATACGAGGGCCCCCTTCAGAGTAGTACAAACGATGCCACAGTTTTCATCATCGACGGGCGGAAGACCTGAGACTGTCTCTGTGGACTATCTCAAACCAGCGCACTTGGACATTGACCAACCAGTGCAGGTGGCACCACCCCGCTGCAGAGGGCGTCCACCATCATGATCAATGCCACCCTCAACTCGACAACCTAACCACCTCTGGGAGGGGAGGGGGTCATGTGGCAGATCGTGCCACTCAGTTCTTAAATTGTCATTCGGACGTTCGGGCTCTCGCGGGAGCGGGTGCCCGGGGCTTGATGGCTTGGGAGGAGTGGACTGGTCGTGTGAGGCTGGGCGATTGCTTTTCCTCTCTTTGATTTGGCAGGTTGGCTTGCATTTTCCACTGTGGATAACAATGTTTGAACTGAACTGTTGAATTATTAAACATAATTAAAAGGAATTCTTAAACAATTAAACTCTGCGTTTGTACAACCCATAAATGACTGTCCATTTCCCTCTGTGGATACTACCCGCCCTGATGAGTCCCACAAAAAGGCTTCACCAGCTGGCAAAGTGTTTGGAAATGCTGAGAAATGTTTCTCGTTCACGAGGATTCAAAACAATCACTGTGAGCAATGGCTCAAAGCCACTATAATATTTTCAAATTTTAAAAAAATATCTATAAAAGGTGAATTTTGAAAGTAAAATCACTAGTAAACAGTTTGATAACGAATACACTCTGATCAACTCAATTAAATGAAAGGAAGGAAATTTACTCTGTTTTTCTTCCCAGACCATTTCTTTCAATTGAAAAGAATGACTTCACAGGACGCGGTCAGATTAACTGAGCACATGTTTAAATGTAGCAGACTAATTGCTGGCAAATATAGATGTTCATGCTCCTTCCACTGGATCTCACGCGGATTCTAAAGGCAGAGCTCTCCCAGGATTAGCTGACAGCTCAGTTTCACCTTTGCTGACTCTTGATGCAAACCAGAGCAAAAAGGGTCTCAGCCGTGCTTGTTTTACTGAGTTTTGCTGCAGCTTAATGTGTATTTCAAGAAGAGCTATATTAGAATAGCTTTAGGCCCCACCTGTGGGGAATAAAACAACCTTCTTGCTTCACATTCCCAATCTTTCATTGGATCGGGAAAATGAAGCAGTAACTGGCTTTAAACAAGTCCAGTCAAGTTTATTGTCATCTGATTGTACAACCTAACTGAACAGTGTTGATGTACCATCATTAGTCACAAAAGAATGCAGCTGTGAAGCTGATCAGCTTTTATTAACTATAGGTTGGAACAGCCATCAACCTCATTGACTGATCGAGGCAGAGTGGAATGGGGAGCATGCAAAGGACTATGGGTAGGGTAAGGCCCTGGAGGCGAGTCCAGCCGCAGCAGCCAATCATGGCACAACAGTGGTTTACCACATTCACCCCTCCTGTTTAAGAAAAGTCCTGTGGGTGAGAAAGATGCCGCAGTGAAAGATGTGGTAATGGTTGGGGTGCGGCTGTAGCGCCCTGACTAGCTTGTGGGGCTGGGCTGTCATCACTGGGATAGACAGGTGAAGGGATAAGGGAGGGTGGTGCTGGTGTATCATGCGTGACAACAGTAGCCGGGGCAGAGAGTGATCAGCCGCAGGCTCAGGGACCCTTAAGGTAGCAGTAGGGGGTAGGGAGTCTGATGGTCATTGGTGTTTGGAGAGGCCCCCGATGGTGCCAGATCCCAGATTCAGACCGTGTCCTTGCATTCATCAGGGAAGACAATATAGGCATACTGAGGGTTAGCGTGGAGAAGGCGGACCCTCTCGACTAGATTGCCTCGCGTGCTTTTGAAGCAGGACCAGTCCTGGGAAGGTAAACCAGGCAGGCAGTGTAGCCCCTGACACAGACTTCCTAGGGAAAGCTAACATCTGTTCATGAGCCGTGTTGTACATAAGTGACAGGACGGAGTGGAGTGCTTCTGGGAGGACTTCTTGCCATTGGGAGATGCGGAGGCCCCATGACCTCAGTGCCAGGAGGATGGTTTTCCAGACTGTGGTATTCTCCCTTTCCAATTACCCATTCCCTCTCAGATTGTAGCTGGTGATCCTGCTTGTGGCGATGCCCCTGGCCATCAGGCACTGCCGCAGCTCATCACTCATGAATGAGGCCCTCTTGGTCATTGTGGATGAAGCTGGGGTACCCAAAGAGTGTGAAGATATTGTGGAGGGCCCTGATAACTGTAGCCGTGCTCATATCCGGGCATGGAATGGCGAAAGGGAGATGTGAGTATTTGTCAGTGATTGTAAGGAAGTAGACATTCTGGTTGGAGGAGGGGATGGGCACTTTGAAATTAATGATTAGGTGCTCAAAGGGGCAGGTGGCTTTGGTCAGGTGCGCCTTGTTTGGCCAGTCATTCGGCACAGACCTGGCACTTTTTAGTCATTGTCCGGACTTCCTCAACGTAGGTTCCGAGCTTTGATAAAATGGAAGAACTGGTCACCCCAGGGTGACAGAGGTTATTATGGAGGGTCTGGAGTCGGTTCATTTTGACACTGGCACATCCCATGGGATAGAGCATCCGGGTGCTCGTTAAATTTGCCAGGCCGGTAGAGGATGTCGTAGTGGTAAGTGGACAGTTTGATTCTCCACCTGACAATTTTATCATTCTTGATTTTGCCTCTCTGCTTATTATTAAACATGAATGATCCGTGATGTGGGTGAATCGTTTTCCCGTGAGGTAGTGTCTCCTTGATAGCCTGGGCCTCCTTTTTCAATGGAGAAGTGGTGAGTTTCAGGGCTTTGGAGGGTGCGTGAGAAGACGACGGGTCTGCCTGCTTGAATGAGTGTGGCAGCCAGGGCAATGTCGTACGCATCGCTCTCCACTTGGAACGGTGTGGACTCATCTATAACATGCATAGTTGCCTTGGCGATCTTGTCCTTGACGTGGTCAAATGCAGCTTGGGCCTCTGACAGCAGGGTGGCTTTGACCAATGAGGGAACCTTGTCCGCATACTAGTTGAGCGTAGTATGTGAGGAACCCAAGGCACCTCTTCGATGCTTTGAGAGTATTTTGAAGAGTTAGCTCCAGCAACGGACGCATACGGTCAGGGTCAGGGCCATTGACGCTGTTCTCGACAACGCCACCGAGGATGTCCAGTCGTGCTGTCCGGAACACACATTTGTCCTTGTTATAAGTAAGGTTCAGGCATTTTGCTGCTGGTCAGAGGAATTTACGGAGATTTGCATCGTGAACTTGCAGGTCGTGGCTGCAGGTGGTCACATTATCAAGGTATGGGAAGATGGCCTGAAGTTTTTGGTGGTCCATTTCCTGCTGGAAAACAAAGACCCTATTGGTGATGCCAAAAGGGACCCAAGGAAGTGGTAGAGGCGGCCATCTGCCTCGAATGCAGTACACTGGTGGTCCATTGGGCGGATCAGGAGCTGGTGATAGGCTGACTTCTGGTTGATCGTGGAGAGTACCCGATATTGTGTGATCTGGTTGACCATATCAGATATGCAGGGAAGGAGGGTACACATCAAGCGGCATGTACCGGTTGATAGTCTGGCTGTAGTCTATGACCATCCTATTCTTTTCCCCATCCTTTTACCACAACCACCTGGGCCCTCCAAGGGCTATTGCTGGCCTCTATGATGCCCTCAGCCAACAAGCACTGAACCTCTGACTTAATGAACGCCCTGTCCGCGGAACAGTACTGTCTGCTCCTGGTGGCCACTGGTTTGCAATAGGGGGTGAGAATGGCAAACAGTGGGGGTGGGGGTTTGACCTTGAGAGTCGAGAGGCCACAGGTTGCATGCAGAGGCCATCTGTGAACTGTCCTTTGCAAACGGTGAGGGGGCAGATGAGGTCCATCGAATTTCATTGTAACTTTCTGAAGTTGGCACTGGAAGTCCAGCCCAGTACCAAGTGGGCACAGAGTTGTGGCATGACAAGTACCCTGAAATGTTTGTAAACTATTCCCCAACGGTTAGGGTCACTAAGCAGGACCCATGGATGGCTGCCTTATGGGATTTGGACGTACATGATATCTTGTGTTTGGTGGGCCCTACTTTAAGGTATAGGCGCTTAGCGGTATTATGGTGAATAAAACTTTCTGTAGTCTCACTATCAAATAAACAGTTTGTAACACACCCATTTACCTGTTCATCCATCATGGACCTCTTAGTTCAGGGTGATGGAGGCCAGTTGTCTGATGGGTGCTCATGATCCCAAGATGGCCACCCTTGATCCCAAGTTGGCCGACCCTGCTGTTTCCCCATGGTATTGAAGGCCTGAGAAGATGGCGTTTGCCGCACGGTCAAAAATGGCGCCCCCATGTCTCACATCTGGCATCGCTGGTTCACAGAGGAAATGGTGCCGATCGTGCAGTCCAGAGTGGCGACTGTCCACACGTGACAGTGCTAGGATACGTGAATGGTTTGGACTGGCAGACTTTGGCATAATTTCCCTTTTTTCTGCACCCAGAGCATACCATGCGCAACAGCGGCCAAAATCAGGTCACTAGAGGAGTAGGATGGTGTGGGTGACCAGGCATTCATGGCGAGGGACGATCCCATGTCCCAGGATAGGGGTGCCTGCGGCAACCAAAAGGTGGCTGAATAATCATCCGAGTTTTGGAGGGGCACCTCCAGCATCTCTGTCAGCTCAATCGCTCTCAGTAGATCAAGTACCTTTTGTTCCAGGAGTCTTTGCCTTATGTATTCAGAGCGGATTCCAGCCACATCCTGGATGAGGTCCCCAGCGTTCTGGACAGCCAAAACATCCTTACAGTCGCACTCTCTACATAGGTTCTGGGTGGGCCCTTAGGTAATCAGCGCTTGACTCATTGGGCCGCTGCTCTCTGGTGGCCAGGAGATGCCTGGCATAGACCTCATTTACCTTCTTGCAATACTGGGGCTTCAGAGTCTCCATGGCCTCTGTGTATGAGCTGGTGTCGCTGATCGTCGGGAATACTTGGAGTCTGACTCGTGAGAAGAGTCTCAGTGTGTTTGCATCTGTAGTGATAATGTCTGCGGCCACTGCCAAGACGTCCTCGAAATAATGTAGCCAAAGTTTGAATATGTTTGGGGCGACAAATGATCGAGGGTCGATGTTGAGCTTCTCTGGTTTCAGATACTACTCCATCTTTCTGAAAATTTATAGTTAATAAAATAGATGCACCATCAATAATGACAAAAGACTGAAGTTGTGAAGCTGATCAGCTTTTAATAAGTATAAACTGAAACAACCGTCAACCTCATTGACTGATCAAGGCAGAGTGGAATGGGGAGCATTGCAAAGGCCTATGGGTAGGATCGGACTCGGGAGATATGTCCAGCCGGCAGCAGCCAACGGTATTTACCACAAGCGTTCTCTGGATCTCGGTGCAAAACACGCAGCCAAACATAACTCACATACAGACAAACAATACTTATGCAGGACAAGTATTCATCTATGCAAACAAATAAATATTGTTTCATGAATATGAGAGTCTCGGATGGTTAATGTGAGCAGTTCCTTTGGTCATTTAACATTCTCACTGCTCGTTGGAAGAAGTTGTTCCTTAGCCTGGTGGTGCTAGCTCTGATACTCCTGTATCTCTACCCCAACGGGAGAAGTTGAAAGATGCTGTGTGCAGGGTGGAAGGGGTTCACAAGTCCACAATGATTTTGGGCACCCTCTTCAGACAACAATCCCGGTCGATCACATCGATGGCGGGGGAGGGAAGGGAGACTCCAGTGATCCTCTCTGCCAGTCTTATGGTCCTGTGGATTGACCTCCGATCCATTTCTCTGCAGCAACCGTACCCATTGTGAAGCAGTCGACCATGATGGTAGCCGGTAGCCTTCCCCACTTCAGTGATCTCAGGAAGTGCTGTTGTGCCTTCCTGACAAGTGAGGATATATTGAGTGTCATTCATGATGTAGTTTTAATCCAAGCCTTTAGTGGATATTCCCAAGCTGATGAATCGGATATTCCGCATGAAAGCACAACACTTAATTCCTTTGCTCTGTGCGAATAGCTTCTCACCTCAAACAGAAAAGCACTCAGTTTTCATGTGTATTAGCTCTTTACTGAACAAAAAATTTTAGTAACAATATTTCTCTTATTCTACAGAGGAGCCTCAACAAGAGATCACAGGAGTACGAGGAATTAAATGAAAAGCTTCAGAAGGAGACGGTTCAGAAAGACCTTATGAAGAAAACAAAGAATGAAATGGAGGACGAGAAAAGAAAGTTGGAGAAGATGGTTGAAAAGCTTCAGAAGGAGGTTTGGACCCTTTACATCAGCACCTTCTCACAGGGCAGATTATCCCATTGGTATTAATATTTCTCTTTGGTAGTTCAATGTTGGCCTTGAGGCCTTTCAAATATTAACGGATGGAAACCAGAGGGGAAATAACAAACCTGCCTGCAAGTTTGGGATTCCCACACTCGTCTTGAATTTGCTACCCGGTGATGTTGGACTCCTTGTGGATTCCAGCTCTGGACAACGAACAAAGCAACTCCCAGTTTTGCTGGTGAACAAGCCCCAAACTGTATCAGGTTTATAAGTCATGGACATGCCCCACACAAAGCCATGTTGACTCTTCCTTCAAAATGTGAGTAAATCCTATCCTTAAGAATCCTCGTAAGTGGTGTCCCAATCACTGATGTAAGGCTCAGGGGTCGAACATTTGCTAGATTTTTGTATTGCCTTTCTTAAACAATTGGACAACTGTAGGTCTGTCCTCCAGTGAACTTCCTGCAGGTACACAGGTTGCCCCTGCAGTTGGCTAGTGGTAAATCATCACAAAGGTGAGTGAAGGAGATGTCAGAGGTAGGTTTTTTTTAAACAGGTAGAGTTGTGGGTGCTTGGAATGCATTGCCATGAGTGGTAGTGGAGGCTGGTACAATAGGGACCATTTAAAAGACCAGCACATGGATGTAAGAAAAATGGATGGTTATGGATGTGAGGGAGGGAAGGATTAGATTATTGTGGAAAAGCAGAGAAATGCTGGAGGAACTCAGCAGGCCTCGCACCATCCATAGGAAGTAAAGATACATAATCAATGTTTCGGGTCTGAGCCCTTCTTTAAGGTATACTCAAAATGTCAGTTACCTCCTATGGATGCTGTGAGACCGGCTGAGTTCCTCCAGCATCTCTAAGTTTTACTACAATCACAGTGCCCACAGACTGTTGTGTTTCACTTGGATTGTAGTGGAGTAGACCAATGCAAGTCAGCACAACATTATGGGCCGAAGGGCCTGTGCTGCGATGTGTTGCTCTATGTAAATATTATTCGCCACCTCCTCAACATCAGCATGCTCTAGAGTATCAGCATTCCCCTCCCTGATCTCACTGACCCCCCCCCCCCCATTTCTCCTTGGTGAAGGAAACATTTAGCACCTCCCCCATTCCCCTCAGCTTCAGGCAGAACCTTCCTCCTTGAGTCGACCTATCCTTTGCTTCACTAGCCTCTTGTTTTTAAAAAAAAATTTACTCGTGAAAAGCCTTGCCAAGGACATTCTGTATTCCTGTTTAGCCCTCCTGATTCCCTGTCTTTGCTGCTTTCTTTACATTCCTTAAGAGTCATGTCTGATTCCAGTTTCCCAGACCTTCCATATGATTTTTTTTTTGGACTAAATTTACAACATCCCTCATCGCCCAAGTTCCCGGAACCTTGCCATCTTTGTCCTTCTTCCTCACAGGAACTTGTGGATGCTGAATTCTGACCAGCTGCACTTTAAATAACTCCATATGTCAGACGTGAATTGCTTATTAACAGCCGGCTCCTAATCTTCCCACTGTGTGGTTCTGTACAGCCCTTCCCCGGGTGGACTACACACTCGCTGCTTTTGTAGGCCCTGTTGAAGTCACCTCACAGATTCTGCCCCAGGTAAGCCACTGAACCACGATTGGGGAAATTAAAGTCCGTCACTACAACAACCCTGTTCTTTGCATAATTTTTAATTTCGAGATACAGCACGGGTAATAGGCCCTCTGGCCAACAAGCCTGTCCTGCCCAATTACACCATGTGAACAATTATCCTACTAACCCGTACGTATTTGGAATGCACGGAGTATCTGGGGAAAACCCATGCAGGTCACAGGAAGAATATACAAACTTCTTATAGACAGCGGAGGAACCAAACCCAGGTTGATAACGCTGTAACAGCGTGGTGCAAACCGTGACACTAACCGTCCCAGCGTCTGCCTACATACCTCTCCTGCTGGCTATTGGGAGGCCTGTAGAACAGAACTGCACAGAAATAGGTCCTTTGGCTGAGCATGCTGCTCAAGTTAAACTAAAGCTTTGCTGCTTAGGTTTGATATAGGTTTATATTACAGCGTAACCCCACCTGCCTTAGTTCTGAGCTCTACCCCTGTTGCCTCTGGGGATGAGAGGCACCTTGACTCAGTAATGCAATTCGCTGACCTCTTTTATGGTCAAACCTGTTGTGGGCAAGTCCATCTGAAAGGTGTGTAGTGCAGCCACATGACCAGTCCCATCCTTCGGCACATTGGTCCTCTCCTCCCCACAGCTTGATGCAACCACACCCAAGGCAGTGGTTGACATGAGGACTTATTGGGGTTCTTTCTCCTCCCTTTTTCTGGAGGATGGCGAATTGTATTTCTGTCGATATATTTCTGATTGTCCAGGTAAGTGCTACAGTGCAGGAGCGGGCGTGGGCTGTAGCTGGGCCCCCTCACACAGTGCTGGGAGCACCTTGCACCTGTTCTCTACCCTGGTTGAGAAGGCACACCTTCCCTCTCACCTTGTCCACAAGCTCCATCCAGTGTGTGTTCTGCCTTGTCTGGACCATGCTTGAGCTGACAGGGACAGAGGGTCGTTCGGAGGAGTTATGATGAATTCTGGTCCTGACAGCCACATCACACAGATCAGAGCCTCATCAGACCAACCAGGTGTTGTCCAATGTACATGGGAAAGGAGGAGGCAGCAGATCGTGGGAACCTCATCCATTTTATTTCGACTAGGTGTTTGGGAGGAGTCTTTGTCACAGTTCAGGGAGACTCTAGAAGAGTGGTTCCCAGACTTTATTGGGCTGTCACCCCCTTGGCCTCCAGACCACATCCTGAGCGCACCCACCCCCCCATAGAACAGCGCTGGTGGATAGTGGCAGCACTGAGCAGGGTGGGAGGGCTTTAGTGGCGGCGCTGAGAGGGAGGAGTGGGGGCTAGTGACGCCAGTACAATATGGTGGCCACTGAGAACAGCTCTCGTGAGAACACCTTTTCGCCGTTTATTTTGCTCACAACGGCCTCCCTGAATCTGGACAAAAAAATTTCTGCACTGGGCTCTTCATTAAAAATGTAGCAAACTGAATATTAACAAGACAGAAGGTTTGGAACGCACCCTATTCCCTTACCTTTCCCTCCCCCCCCCCCCCTTTTCCTCACCGCCTCCTTGGATCTTTCCACCGTTCACAGGGGAGGGTGGTGGGGGGGGGGCGCAGGGCCCATTTTGGGAATCACTACTTTAGAACCTAAATCCCACTGGATTGCTTCCTCAAGGAATGTGTATGAAGAAAGTTTAATATCTATGCTAACATACAAATGTCCAAGTTCCACCACTCAACGTGGTCATGGCCGATCTCTGGTCACCTCAGCTCCTCTTCTCAGCCATTTCTCAGTTTCCTCAATCTATCAAATATTTATCTGCCTTCACTTAACAATTTCTAATGATCCAGCTGCCAGCACCTGCCAAGGCCAAGAATTCCAGCAATACCCACCCCCTGGAGTGGGGAGCAGATTCACTCTCTAGAGTGGGGAGGAGATTCACCTTCTGGGGTTGGGAGCAGATTCACCCTCTGGGATGGAGAGGAGATTCACCCTCTGGAGTGTGGAGGGAATTCACCCTCTGGGGTGGGGAGGAGATTCACCCTCTGGGGTGGAGAGGAGATTCACCCTCTGAGGTGGAGAGGAGATTCACCCTCTGAGGTGGAGAGGAGATTCACCCTCTGGAGTGGAGAGGAGATTCACCCTCTGGAGTGGAGAGGAGATTCACCCTCTGGTCTGGGGAGGAGATTCACTCTTTGAAGTGGAGAGATTTACCAGGATGTTGCCTGGATTTGGAGAACACTTCATGAAGCAAGGTTAACAGAACTGGGGCTTTTCTCTTTGAATGAGAGGTTCTTAATAGAGATATACAAGATTTTGAGGGCTATAGATAGCATGGACAGCAAGGACCTTCTTCCCAGGGTGACAATAGCAAATGCCAGAGGACATCTATTTAAGGTGAGGGGAGGAAAGTTTAGGGGTGATGTCAGAAATAAGTTTTTTTTACACAGAGAGTGGTGGGTGCCTGGAATGCATTGGCATGGGTGGGTGGAGGAGGCTGGTACAATAAGGACCCATGGATGTAAGAAAAAGTATGGATGTGAGGGCAGGAAGGATTAGATTGTTGGTGAGTAGGTTTATATGGGTTGGCAGAACATTGTGGGCTGAAGGGCCTGTATGTTTGCTTGATATTCAGTGTGGATGTTTTAAAGAGATGTGTCTTTGCCCCTTTACCCCCCTTCCCTGTTCTCACATTACTGCTGTTAACTTGTGCAGATGGCAGAGATGATTAAGGACTCTCAGAGGTCGAGCCTTGATCTGCGGAAGGAACTTGATGAGTGCAAGGAGAAGGGTCGCAATCAACTGGCTGCCCAGCAGCAGCAGCTGAAAGCCAAGGGCCTGGAGACAGAGAAGTCTCAGCTAATGACCAAGAAACTGCAGGATGAGGTAATGCAAGATAGCTCTGTTGATGTAACCTTTGACCACCAACCTTTAACCAAAGTATTTCAGCGGAAAGTTGAGCAAGTTCTTTGCTAATGCAACACAGATTGATGATGATGCAAAACAGATTATAGAAACCATTTTTTTATCAAGGTAGCATCAACAAGAATGTAATTTCTATTTGCATCATTCCAAACTTGGCAGAAGAATATCACAAAACTTTTATTTTACTCAATTTCTTGTAACAGAAACCATTTCCTAGTCCAGCTAATGTTTCAATTCAGTAAATGACAAATAAACACTGTTGGCTTTTCTATCTAATCCTCCAAAATGTTGTTCATCAGAATAAATTCTGTGGTTTTATTTCAGGTATGTTTGGTGATTAATTTGAATAAGCATAGAGATTTTGAGTGCAGAGGGAGGGAGATTCCTGTAGAGGTAGGAAGAACAGAATCGTAAGTATTTGAAACTCAGGCATAGAAACAGAGCAGGAAAAGGCCATCGAGTCTGCTCCGCAGTTCAATATAATCATGGCTAAACATACAATTTCACAGAATGTTGAGCTGACCCACTCCGCAACAATTGAATCTTTCCCTACCTCACACTCGTAACCCTCTTTTTCTTACATCCATGTGCCTTTCTAAGAGTCTTTTGAATGTCCCCTCTGTACCAGCCTTCACCACTACCCCCAACAATACATTCCAGCCACTTTCTGTGTACTTGCCTCTGACGTCTCTCCTAAATGTAAGCGGATGTCTTCATGTATGTAATAATGTAATGGGTTGGGGGGGGGGTGGGTCGTATTATACTGACTGCTTGCTATGGCTGTAGAGATACTTCACGCTACTGGAGATGCTTTCCCACTGGCCAGTTTGGAGGAGGATCTAGTCTGTTAATAAAAGCCCAATATTGGTATAATACTTGACTGGTCCACGTCTATGGCACATCAATTTTATTAACAGATTACAGACAAAGCCAATAGCAAACAGTCAGTATAATATGCACCCCCCCCCCCCATCACAATTGGACATTGCTTTCCTGAGAAAAGCCTGTCCATCTTATCTATGCCCTTCATAATCTTGTAATGAAGTAATCTCTCATCCTCCATTGCTCCAAAGAGGAAAACCCCAACTTGCTCAACCTTTCTTCCGAAGACATGTTCTCCAGTCCAGGCAACATCCTGGTAAATCTCCTCTGCACCATATAAAGCTTCCACTTCCTTCCTATGATGAGGCGACCAGAACAAAATACAATACTCAGTGTGGTTTAACCAGAGTTTGAGAGAGCTTCAATATTACCTCATGCCTGTTGAACTCCATTCCTCAACTAATGAAGGCCAACACACCATATATTTTCTTGTCCACACTACCAACTAGCCAGGCAACCTTGAAGGTTAGACACAAGGCCCCTCTTGATTCTCGACACTGCAAATAATCCTGCCATTAACCTTCAAATTTCACCTTCCAAAGTGCATCACCTCATACTTTTCCAGATTAAATTTCACCTGCCTCTTCTCTGCCCGACTCTGCATCCTGTCAATATTCCGCTGTAACTTGCAAAAACTTTCTAAACTATCCACAACACCTCCAATCTTTGTGTCATCTGCCAACATACAAAGCCACCCTGCTGTTTCCCCATCCAAGTCGTTCATTCTGACGCCCCCCCCACCCCCACCCCGTCACAGTATACAATCCATCTACTATCCCCCTCGGTCTTCTGAATCCACAATTCATCCCTCTGAGAGGTTTTGTCTCCCTGTTCCCTCTGCGGGATTTGTCTCTCATTCCCTCTGCACCAAGAGGACCCTGTACATTTTGGAATCTGAATGTGCCAGGCAAGAGATGAGGCTGAGTGGTTCAGACTTCCATTTAACAAATAGATTTTGAATTCTTTGTAAGTATTGTGGTTGCAGAGTTATTGCCCAGGATTGAGTTACTTTTGAACAGTGCAAGGCTTGAGGAAAGGCTCAGGACCAGAATGTCAGTAATAAATCTTTCCCTCCCATGGACGCTGTGAGACTGGCTGAGTTCCTTCAGCATTTCTGTGCTTTGTCCCCTGAAGGCTTGTCATGTTACTGCCATCTATTGAATTCAGATGGGATTTCTTGCAGAGGAAAACTATATAATTTCATGTTTCCCCAACAAGGACCCAACTTGTTTTCATTTCCCACTTCTCTTCCATTGCTGCTTACACTCGTTACAAGAGGAAATCTGAGGCTTGGGTGCTTGGTATTTATGCAGGATCTGCCAAGCACATCAGTTGGAATCAATACACAGATGTGTTGGAGAAACTCAGCAGGTCACGCAGCATTCATCAGAAGTAAAAGGCAGCCTGTGTTTCAGGTGTGAGCCCTTCTTCAGGAATGTGGGAAGATAGGTGGACCTGATTATAAAGGTGGGGGAAGGAGGGAGGAAGGGAAAGGGGGAAGGAGGAGAGGAGGGAGGAAGGGAAAACAGGAAGAGCACTGGCTAATAGGCAAGAGGTCATGGGTACAGGTGGGAGGGTAGAAGCTGAGATATGATAGGAGGAGAGGGCAGAGCATTAAGAAGGGTAGCTCTCTGAAAGGGGGTAGAGGTGCCAGAGGAAAGGAGAGAGGGGGGATGGGAAGAGAGAGATCAGAGGAGGAGGTTAACAGAAATTGGATAAGTAGATATTGATGCCATCTGGTTGGAGTCTCTGAGATGGAATATAAGGTGTTGTTCTTCCAATCTGGGGGTGGCCTAGATTTGGCAGTGCTGGAGGCCTTAAAGAGACACGTGACAAGATCAGGGATCTTGGTAGGCCATTCAGCTCATCGGGTCTGCTCCGCAACTCCACCCTGAGCTAAACATTCTCACATCTAGTTCCAAATTCTAGCCTTTCCCCCTGTGATGAATCTGTGTCATGCTGTCAGTCTTTCGCTGTGCTTAGTCTGCTCTCCTGACATTGGGCGTATATTATCTCTACCACTAAAGACATTCCACTTGACTATAACTGTGTACGCACCCATTATCATTCATTATTATATTATTGAGTTTCTACTAATAAAAGCCATGATTCCTGGTTAACTTTGATTTCTTCATTAACTGGCACCTCACTTCCTTTGTCAGTGTGGTAGAGGTGTGTGGTTGGAGGTCCTTGCACTGGACAGAGCGTAAATGCTCCATGAAACGATTCCTCTGTCTGCGTCCAGTTGGAATCAGCATCTTTTGAACAGAAGAGGATTACTTTTTTTTGCTTTCATGTTTCCTGAGGCTCCCTGAATGTGGAAATTATTTTACATTTTTTAAAGCTGGGATCAATATTTCATGTTAGGTTCCATATTAAAGTCACCTTCCAGAAACCGTAGCACAGACATCCTGGCAGATGGTGCAGTATATGAATGTGATGTTAAACTGAGAGCCCCTCTACGATTCCTATTTGGAAAAGATTCCTATTCCCATTGAGAACGGTACTTAGTCATTAGATCTACCGAGCCACCCTTTAAAAAAATGTTCTTTTGAATCAATGTCACTTTCTTCTTCTTCTTTGGCTTGGCTTCGCGGACGAAGATTTATGGAGGGGGTAAAAAGTCCACGTCAGCTGCAGGCTCGTTTGTGGCTGACAAGTCCGATGCGGGACAGGCAGACACGATTGCAGCGGTTGCAAGGGAAAATTGGTTGGTTTGGGTTGGGTGTTGGGTTTTTCCTCCTTTGCCTTTTGTCAGTGAGGTGGGCTCTGCGGTCACTTTATAATGTATGAAACTGTACTGTAAGCAAATTTAGTGACTGCATTTCCCAAAGCATGTAATTGTTTGTGGAATTCTTTGGGACTTCTTAAAAGGGATGTATAGACTCATTACAAATGTAGGTCATTCATTTTTTAACAATTTTGGGGTGGTACGTCCTGTGGAAGAATTGGGCATGGACTGCCATGATTAGAGAGTTTCTGAAATAAAGGAACATTGGCTGCAGAAGTGCTGGGAGAGATGAGATGGTAGGGAGCTGCCACAGATTCAATGGGCCAAATGGCCTCTTGGTTTGCAAATAAAAACATTCTATGGCTATGAGAGTGTCAGGAATGCACAGCTGCCCTGCCAACCCGTACAGAGTAAACTCCTGCAGACCTGAGCTAAAGTACCATTTATATGTTTCTGAGCGTCAGTTACCTGATTTGTGTAGACCAGGCAAACTCTTCTGTGAATGATATCCGGCAATCAATGTCCTGATGACCTTGGATTGGAAGGTTTTACCTCTAACAGGGTAGGATACCTTGTGCTCTGCACAGAAAGACCAGTTAATGGGTGGCATAGTTAGCACAGCACTGCCACAGCACCAATGACCCGGGTTCGAACCCGGCGCTGTCTGAAAGGTGTCTGTTTGCATTTGCGTTTCCCCTGTTTTCCTCCCACCCTTCCAAATGTATGTGATTTGTAGGTTAATTGGAGTATTTGGGGTCATGGGCTGAAGGGCCTGTTACCGTGCTGAATGCCTGAATTTAAAAATCCAGGTTTTATCTCAAGAGGCATTTGAAAGTACAAATATTTAGATTGACTTTTATGCATTCTTAATTAATGAGGCTTCACTCTCATTAAAAGAATAAAAAAAAAGCTCATTCTCTTCATACTTAAATGTAATAAAATGGTAACAATTCATCAAAAGAACTAAAGACAAAATAAGTTGCTTTTAAACTATGAAAGTGAAGCTTGATCCATAAGGTTTTGGGAGAAGAGATGGTTTTATTGTAGACTTTAGCAGTGCCAGGATTTTCTATTCAGAAATGCTGGAGGAACTCAGCAGGTCTCACAGCATCCATAGGAGGTAAAGATTTTGACTAGCATTTTGGGCTCAAAGTAATATCACTTTACCTCCAGTGGAATCTGCGAGACCTGGTGAGTTTCTCCAGCATTTCTACAATCACAACGTCTGCAGACTTTTGAATTTAACCAGATTTTCTACGATTAGTTTACCTTCCAAGATTGTAAAATTTTGGTCAGCTGTCAATGCGTTTGTTTTTGGGCAGATTCGACACCTGCGGGAGAAGTTGGCGGAATGTTCCCAGGAACGGGACGAGGCGCTTCTGAGTAGCCGGCAGTTGAGACAGAACATCAGTGAGTTGGAGCAAAGCCTGCAAAGTAAGACGCGTTGCCTGGACGATCGCGTGCGGCAGGTCAAGCAACTGGAGGTGAACAGAGCTTGCAGTCAAATTTACTTTATCTCAAATTTTCTTTAGACTTTCGGAGCTGGGAAAATCTGAAGGTGTAAATCACACCAGTCATGGGGCTAAATTTAAACTGAACCGCACTGGCAAAAGTTTAATTTACCTTCCTAAATAAATGTTTTGTCTTAAAGGGGAAAGTGGGTGCCACGGTTAGGGCAATGCTGTTGCAGCACCAGCTCCCAGGCACAAATCCCACACTGTAAGGAGTTTGAATGTTCTCCCCAGTCTCCGTGGGGTTTCCCCAGGTGCTCCAGTTTCCTTCACCCTTCAGAAACATGCGGGATTTGTAGGTTACCGTATGTAGTGTAATAGTCGAGTTTTGGGGTCCAATTTTTTGGGTTAAATTTGGGGGGGGGGGTCAACTTTTACACAGTACTACTTTTGACCTCCTTCATTCTGGACGTCGGGAGCTTGGGTGGCCGAGGTGAGGATCCATGTTTGGAGCATTGGGAGCTCTGGTGGGCGGGGCGTCGGGAGCTCTGCAGAGTGGGCGGCTAGGGCAAGGATCTGCGGTCAGGGCGTTGGAAGCTCGGATGGCCTGGTGGACGGGGCATGGGAAGCTCAGATGGCCTGGTGGTTGGAACCAAAAACAAGGGGGTCGACTTTTATACGGAATGGACTATTACACAAGTATATACGGTAATTGTTGTATTTGAGGGACACGGGCCTAGAAGGGCCTGTTACCGTGCTGTATGTCTAAATTTAAATTTAATTAAAAAGTTTAGTTAAAATTATTTTTGATTTCTTTACTTCTGAACAATTTTTATAACCTTTTCCTTTTCATTTTTTAAGAACAGTTGGGGGGGTGGGGCTTCACTCCATCAGATCTATGCTGTCCCATTTGTTTACGGTAACCGGGAAAGTAAAATTAATATTGGCATTGAAATGTTTTGTTCTCATCATTTATAAGAAGTTGAAAGTAGTAAAAGATATGGTAATGAATGTGAATGTAGTGATGGATGTCAATCTCATGATCCCGTCTCTGGGCAGGACGGTTAGCTGTTACAGCGCCAGCAATCCTGGTTCAAATCCGGTACTGACCGCATGTTGTCCCCATGACCTGATTTGGTTTTCTCCGGGTGCTGTGGTTTCCTTCCCCATTCCAAAGATATACAGGGTTTGGAGGTTGATAGGTCATGTGGGTGGATTTGGGTGGCACCGGCTCGTAGGCTGGAAGGGCCTGTTACCGTGCTGTGAAAACTAAGTAATGAAATAATTACTTCTGCAAATAGTTAAATTGCAGATGTCATGTAAATTAAATTTTATGAATTACTGATTCCTTTTCCATAACTTTTAAATTAAATTTAAATAAATTTACATTTTTTTTTATTCTCAGCACAGTAGAAGCTGATTCCAGCCATTTAAGCCCATGCTGCCCAATTACACCCACATTAACCTACACTCCCCCCCCACCCCAGTACATTTTGGAGGGTGGGAGGAGCCCTGAGAACCCAGGGAAAATGGGGAGAACGTGCAAATTCCTTGCAGACAGAGCCGGATCCAAACCCGGATTCCTGTGTTCTCAGCAACTTGAAACCTCATGCATTTGAATGCCAGAACCAATGCATCATTGATGCAGGAGAGGTGGCGGCTGGCTTATGGAAATAATGGCTGTTGCTTCCCAGACCTTTTCCTCTTCAACATGATCTATGTTTGCAGGATAAACTGGCGGATTTGGAAATGGAGCTGGACGAGGAAAGAAACAATGCAGACCTCCTGACAGATCGCGTCAACAGAGACAGAGAACAGGTAACTGAGCCAGTTGGTGACCAGATAAGAGGTTAAACATGCTGTAGTTCAGTGGTCCTCAACCTTTTTCTTTCCATTCATGTCCCACTTTAAGTAATCCCTATGCCATCAGTGCTCTGATGAGTAAGGGATTGGTTAAGGTGGGATGTGAGTGGGAAGGGAAGATTGAGAACCAATGCTCTAGACCCTACTCTGGACTCTGAAATATTTTGCTTGAGAAAAATTGTCATTGGAGTTCTGAAACCATGCACATAACGAGTCATTGAGGTATGATTAAAACAGTGGTTTTCAAACTTTGTCTTTCCACCCACATCCCACTAATCACAGAGCACCATTAGCATAGGGATTACTTAAAGTGGGACGTGAGTGGAAAGACCAAGGTTGAGAACCGCTGCTCTAGTTGATTTGGTTTTAGGTTCCTTTTATTGTTACATAATAATAATGCATGATATACTTCATCTATGTCCGCCGTAAGGCAAACATTAGGGTTGCCATGAACATTGCCCGGCTCTCTTAACAATGGGAGAAAGAGAAGCAAAAGTGAGTCCTTTCAGAAACACTGAATGTCCATGGATTCACCTCCTGCAGCCTCACAGACTCCTGTTCAAACCATTGGCAACCCGAGCTCCAGACCCAAACCTCCGATACAATCATTGTCGAGGCCCTTTGGGAGCCTTTCTTGCCCTCAACAGCCCCAGTTCTGGTATCTGATTCCCACGAAACAGTCCCTGTTGAACTCGACACATGTGTCTGTTAGACTTAGAACCATAGAATGTTACAGCACAGAAACAGGCCCCTTCAGCCCTTCTAGTCTGTACCCAAGCATTTTTTTCACCTCGTTCCACTGATCTCCACCTAGCCCATAGTCCTCCATGCCTCTCCCAGCCATGTTCCTGTCCAAATTCTTCTTAAATGTTAAAATTGAACCTGCATTCACTACTTCAGCTGGCAGCTTGTTTCACCCTCCCACTACTCTCTGGGTGAAGAAGTACCCCTTCAAGTTCCCTCTAAACTTTGCCCCTTTCACTCTAACCCATGTCCTCTGGGTGCAGGTCAGAGGAACTAGGCAAAAATAATTGGTTGGGCACAGACTAGAAGGGCTGAAGAGGCCTGTTCTATGGTTGGAAGTCTAATGTATCTCACTTACCCTCAGTGGAAAAAGCCAACCTACATTTACTCTGTCTATCCCCCTCATAATTTTAAATACCTCTATCAAATCTCCCCTCATTTTTCTATGGTCCAGGGAATAAAATCCAAACGTATTTAATCTTTCCCTGTAACTCAGTCTCTGAAGTTAGTGGTGGGTGACCAAAACTGCACACAACACTCCAAATTTGGCCTCAACAAAGTCTTATACAACTTTACCATAACATCCCAACTCCTATACTCAATACTTTGATTTATGAATCCCAACATGCCAAATATTCTCTTTACAACCCTGTCCACCTGTTACACCACTTTCAGGAAATTCTGTATCTATATTTAGATCCCCCTGTTGACCGCACTCCTCAGTGACCTACTATTTACCACGTGTGTCTTTTCTTGGTTTGTCCATCCAAAATGCAACACCTCACAATTACCTGCATTAAATTTCAGCTGGTCCCGATCCATCTGCAACCTTTGAAAACCTTCTTCACTGTCCATAACGCCTCCAATCTTAGTGGCATCTGCAAACTTGCTGATCCAATTAACCACATTAACATCCAGATCATTGATATAGATGACAAACATCAACGGTCCCAGCACCAATCCCTGAGGCACACCACTAGTCACAGGCCTCCAGTCTGAGAAGCAATCATCCACCACTAGACCCTGGCTTCTCCTGCCAGCCATTGTCGAATCCAGTTCACTATTTCACCATGATCCTTCCTGACTAACTTCCCATGTGAGATCTTGTCAATGGCCTTACTAAAGTCCATGTAGACAACATCCACAACCTTTCTTTCATCCATCAACTTTCCTGCCATCCTCCTCAAAGATCCCCAATATCCCTCGAAAATCAAGGTTCCTTCTGCCTGCGAACCTTGTCTTTAATCCTGACAGGAACATACAAACTCTGTACTCTCAAAATTTCACCTTGTTAAGGTTCTCCACTTACCTCACACATCCTTGCCCAAAAACAACTTATCCCAATCCCAACATTCTCGATCCTTTCTCATTTCCTCAAAATTAGCCTTTTTCCAATTTAGAATCACAACCCAAGGCCTAGATCCATCCAACCCCTTTACAGTATGGGAGTCCCAATCAATGTGTGGATAATTAAAATCTCCTACTATCACAAACTTGCATTTCCTGCTATCTCTACAGATTTGCTTCTCCAATACTCATTGGCTATTGGGCAGTCTATAATACAACCCCATGAGTATGGTCATAACTTTCCCATTCCTCATCTCCATCCATATAGCCTCAGTAGACAAGCCCTCTGGTCTGTCCTGCCTGAACATAACTGATATTTTCTCCTTTCATCCCCCCCGTTGTTTTGCGTCTAAACCAACGGAACATTGATCTGTCAGTCCAGCCCCTCCTGCAACCAAGTTTCACTAATGGCCACAATGTCATTATTCCATGTTCCAATCCATGCTCTAAGCTCGTCTGCCTTTCCTACAAACTCCTTGCATTGGAATAGATGCACCTGAGAATATTTCCACCACGTACAACCAGTTATCTTCGAATGGTGCATCCAATTTCACATCATCTTTTCCTTCCTCCACTCCTCCATCTGTTCTGGCCCTGTGGTTCCCCTCCCCCTGCAAATCTAATTTAAACCCTCCGGAGCAGCACTAGCAAACCTTCCCATGAGGATATTAGTCCCCATTCAGTTCAGATGCATTGGAAAAGGTCCCACCTTCCCTAAAAAATATCGCAATGATCCAGAAACCTGAAGCCCTCCCTCCTGCCACATGTTAAGCTGCATTATCATCCTATTTCTAACCTCACTAACATGTGGCACAGGTAGCAATCCTGAGATCACAACCCTGGAGGTCCTGTCCTTCAACCTAGCGCCTAACTCTCTGCACTCTCCTTGCGGGACCTTCTCACACTTCCTACCCACATTATTGGTCCCTATATGGACCATGACATCTGGCTGTTCACCCTCCCTCCTGAAAATGCTGTGAACTCGATCTGAGATATGTCGGACCTTGGCACCAGGGAGATGACATACCATCCGGGATACTCGATCTCTTCCACAGAACCTTTTATCTGTCCCCCTAACTATGGAATTCCTCCATCACTACAGCTCATCTCTTCTCCTCCCTTCCCTTCTTAGCCACTGAACTAGACTCCATGCCAGAGACCTGATCTCTGTGGCTTGTTCCTGGTACGTTGTTTCCCCATCCCCTCCCCCTCCCCCCACAGTATCCAAAATGGTATACTTTTATTGAGGGGAATGGCCCTGCACTGCCTGTTCCCTTTCCCTCTCCTGACTATTGTCCACCCACCCTCCTCCTGCCTCTAAGGTGTGATAGTGTCTCTGTAACTCCTCCTCTGCCTCCCCGAATGATCTGGAGTTCAACTCCAGCTCCAATCCCTTAACTCAGCTTGTCAGGAGCTGCAGCTGGATGCACCTCTCACAGATAAAGTCATCAGGGATACTGCTGGCTTCCCTGATGACCCACACTTTGCAGGAGGAGCATTCCCCTGCCTTGGCTGCCAGTCCCACTGTCTATGACTAGAAGAAAAACCTATCCATACCTGTGTCAACCTGCTGAATCCTTTTAGTTCTTCGAATAGGGTGGCCCTTTCTTAGTTTAACTCCTGCACCACCACCTCATTCATTGTTCACCGAAGCCCCTTGAGCCAAAGCTTTTCCTCTCTGACTTCTCCCATTCCATAAGGTGATGATGCAGGAGTTAAACTAGGAAAGAGGCACCCTATTTGAGAAACAAAAAGGATTCAGCATGTTTTAGGGCATGTTTTAGGGTAAGGGCAGGTTTTAGATAACCGCTCCACTACACAGTCCCTCACTTTATAGTGATGTTGGATCACCTGACCTCGATTGCCCTTCAACTGTTGAACTGCATTGCCCAATCAATTGCTCCCTTAAACAAGAGAGTCTGCAGACGCTGTGGTCACAGTTCAATGTACAAAAGTGTTGGAGAAACTCAGCAGTCGCGCAGTGTCTTTTGCTGTAGTTTCCATACTTTTTCAGTCTGCCTTCCAAGTGCCCCCCCTCCACTCCACACAACAATGCCGGAGGGGGTGGGGAGTTGGTGTTAGTGGTGATGCTGATGGGGGATTGGTGGAGGCACTAAGGGGGGGGTAGTGGCGGCGCTGAAGGGGGGAGTTAGTGGTGGCGCTGAGAGGGGATTGGTGGAGGCACTAAGGGGGGGGTAGTGGCGGCGCTGAAGGGGGGAGTTAGTGGTGGCGCTGAGAGGGGATTGGTGGAGGCACTAAGGGGGGGGTAGTGGCGGCGCTGAAGGGGGGAGTTAGTGGTGGCGCTGAGAGGGGATTGGTGGAGGCACTAAGGGGGGGGTAGTGGCGGCGCTGAAGGGGGGAGTTTGTGGTGGCGCTGAGAGGGGATTGGTGGAGGCACTAAGGGGGGGTAGTGGCGGCGCTGAAGGGGGGAGTTAGTGGTGGCGCTGAGAGGGGATTGGTGGAGGCACTAAGGGGGGGGTAGTGGCGGCGCTGAAGGGGGGAGTTAGTGGTGGCGCTGAGAGGGGATTGGTGGAGGCACTAAGGGGGGGGTAGTGGCGGCGCTGAAGGGGGGAGTTAGTGGTGGCGCTGAGAGGGGATTGGTGGAGGCACTAAGGGGGGGGTAGTGGCGGCGCTGAAGGGGGGAGTTAGTGGTGGCGCTGAGAGGGGATTGGTGGAGGCACTAAGGGGGGGGGTAGTGGCGGCGCTGAAGGGGGGAGTTAGTGGTGGCACTGAGAGGGGATTGGTGGAGGCACTAAGGGGGGGGCTAGTGGTGGCATTGGGGGCAGTTAGTGGCAGCACTGAGAGGGGGGTTAGTGGCAGCACTGAGAGGGGGGTTAGTGGCAGCGCTGAGAGGGGGGGTTAATGGCAGTGCTGAGAGGAGGGTTAGTGGTGCCGCTCAGAGAAATGTTGGTGGCCTTGAGAGGGGGGGGTTATTGGCAGCACTGAGGGGGGTGTTGATGACAGCGCTGAGAGGGGTAAGTGGCACTAGTTCAACATGGCAACCACCGAGACCATCTGTCGCGAGAACACCTTGTCACCATTTATGTTGCTCACTATGGCCACCCCAAGTCTGGCCCGAAAATTATCGCACTAGCTTCTTCATTAAACTTTGCAGCAGATGGAATAATAAGACGGAAGGTTTAGAACATCCCTTTTTCCCTCCCTGTCTCCTTGGATCTTTCCACTACCCATGTGGGGGAGGCAGCGCCCACTTTGGGAATCACTAGACTGTAGGAAGCAAAGTGACATAACCAAAATACTGGACTGTGGACTTTGTCAGTGTATCGCATACCATGAAACCTGACGAGGACCAGGCATGGAACATTCGTGCGCCCCCTGCTGAATTGTGTATTGCAGTTAAACAGCGAGCAAATAGAGCAAAAGATAAAAATCAAATTTAAAAAAAACAATTTTTAAAGTAACTGATAAAATTTCAGGCTTTGATGTTGAATGACAGTGCATTGATTTTCATCCTCCCTGAACAATACAGCAGAAATTGTTTGAGTTTTTAAGTCACATTATACTGTAAAATCCCCATTATCCAGTTTTCAATGCAACTGGCAAAAAAAATCACGGAAAATAAATAGGTGAAAAATGCAAACGTTTAAAATCGGCATCCCCTTCCCCCACAGCGGATAGTTTGCCAATCACACAACACACAATCTCAAGCAACCGGAAAATTCACATCCAACATCTACTAATCCTCAGAGGTGCCGGATACTGTATTTGGCATAACGTGTGGGCATGGCCGTGCCAACCCATTGGCTATGCCAGTTGATGTGCTGTGCGTCAGATAATGTCCCTGGGTCACCCTTGCAGAAAATATTTTTGGCATGGCCCACTGAAAAGTTGCAGGTCTGCAACCAGTAGTCAAATCCCACCTCAGCTCTGAAATGTGTATAATGATTTTGTAAATGGCCGCAGATTCGCTGCCCCTGTTTCTCCTTTAGTAAATGGGTGGGGCAAAAAAATCAATAGCTGCCTAATAACGTATTTCATTTGGTCATTCGGTTTGATCATTCTTGACCCATTCTCTACCTCCATCTTCCTGTCCTGTTACTCGCACCCTGTGAGTCGTGTTAGGCCCCAGAATTGGGGGCACAGTGTGGGTTCACCAACCACCTACCTCACTTTTATTTGCAGCAAGATTAAATAGGTTCAAGGGAGGAGTGAAATTCCTCAGTGTTGGATTCAGTAGCCTCTCCATGACATATTGGACTGGATCACCTTCACATTTACCAAGCCGATGTGTCTGTCATGTCAAAATTTTGGTAAATAATCGATCAGATATGTGATCAATTAAAAATGGTGCGACCAGTGTGAAGGGTTAAGGCAGCAGTTGTCATGCATGCCTTCTCAGATTCGATTTGATTGAGGTGTCAGTGATGTAGCTGAGCTAAGGGTGGAACACCAGCAGTCTCTGGTTTCACTCTGTGATGTGGGAAGTTACTAGACGTCACAGCCAAAAGTACCAACTATACCCGCCCATTTTAAGACCGAGTCAATGCTTGGCCCATAACTTTAAGGGATTATTGTTCCTGCATAATACTGTTTGGAAATATCAAAGGGAATTCAATTTCTTCACTCATGTGGAATGATTCAAGCAAGTAGGGATTTTTAATATATCCAAACGTTGAAGCCAACATTTCTCCAGGAGATTTTGCGCATTTTTTATGAGCTGTTCACTGCCCTTGATTGGTTGCCAAATTGGAGAATAAACTATTCACAAGCGACATAATTTTAAATTGCGCTTCTGTCATTTGATCTACTGGCATGTAATTAAGAGTCCTTTTAACCTCCAGCGCCACGAGGTTTAAAATCATGAGATTAAGGAAAGAACTTTTATTTCTCCTGACTTTGCAAGTGGAGAGAATTGAATTTCTTGCTCTACAAAAATAATAATTCCTTCAAAATGAGATTTTACTTAATTTCCATGAGCTTGTGAATTGAAGGTTACTTCCTGCCTTGGCATGAATGGGGATTCTTTTTATTACGTGCTTGAGCGTTTCTCTGAATGTGTTCCTTCCATTCCAAGTAATCAGCCCATTTTTGATGTTCGTAATTTTGTTGCATTTCGAATATTGAGTTTATTGTCATGCACCAAAATTCTTACTTGCTGCAGCAAGTAAAAACTATAATAGTGAACTGATCAAGTTAAATTAAAAGAGACAACAAATACATTAGATGATAAATATTCACAGTAAGCCTAGTGCATAAAAATTGACCTGCAATAGTGCACAGTCCTTTAGTGGTGTGAGAGCAGACCCTGATTAGTGGAACAAGAACCTGATGGCTGTTGGAAAGAAACTGCTCTTGAACTAAGAGGAGCTGGTCTTCAGGCTTCTGCCCAAAGGTAGCAGTGACCAGGGTGATGGGTGTCCTTTTATGATGTTGGCTGCCTTCTTGAAGCAGCACCTCACATAGATGTCTTCAGTGGATGGGAGGTCGGAGCCAGTGATGGACCTGGCTATGTTTGCTTCCTTCCACAGCTTTCTGTGATCCTGGAAACTTGAATGGCTAAACTAGGCTGTGATGCAACCAATCAGTATTCTTCCCACAGTGCACCTGTAGATGTTTGATAGAGTATCTGACGACATGCCAAATCTCCTTCGTCTTCTTAGAAGGTTGAGCCATGGGTGTACTTTCTTCACTGTGGCCTTGATGTGGTAGCTCAGGAGAGGTCCAGGAAAATTGAGGGTACTAACCTTCTCCTCTTCAATGCAGTCCCTCCATCTCCCATCTCTAAAATCAGCAATAAGCGCCTTGGTCTTGGTGATATTGAGAGCAAGATTGTTATCTGGCACCACCCAACCAGGTTCTCAGTCTCCACCCTGTATTCTGACACATCATTTTCAGTTATTTGGCCAAAATCGGTGGTGTTGTAGTGAATTTGTGGATGAGTGGGGACTGAGTCTGGCTACGCGGTCATGGATGTATAGATGTGGAAACCAAGCACCCAGCCTTGGGGTGCCCCGGTGTTGATGGTCAGTGAGGAGGAGGTGATGATGTTGTGGATCTGCACCGACTGGGTGTGCCGATGAGGGAATCGCGAATCCAGGCTGGTTTACCAGCATTTCCTTGTTATATTAATTGCTTCTTTGTAAATTGAATATATATGCATGACACATTTATCTGTAGAGTATCACAGGGCATGTGGAACATAGTGCAGCACAGTCACAGGCCCTTTGGCCTGTGGTGTGGGCACTGAACATGGCTCCAAATTAAATGATGCCTCTTCTGTCAAGGTAAGTGGGAATTTTGAAGGAAGGAAAGTCAGGACATGTGTTTCGATGTGCTGATATGTGAGTAAGAATGGTTGAAATTTGAATTGTCAGAAGAGGACTTTGTTGGTGGCTAAGCAACTTCTTCTCCTTGATCTCTGTTCCTTCCTCTTTCGCGGTCTTTTCCACAAATGCACTGATGCATGTGACAGCAGATTGTGCCTTCTGCTTTGATGAAGATGCAAGTTTTCAAAGGAGTTGTTAATTCAAGACCCTGCATACCTCCTTCTATCCAGCAAGTATTGGGTGTTCTACCACCATCACCAAGAGCAGATGAAAAGTGGTCACAGTTTATGCACGTTATGGAATTAATTGACTAGGAAAGGACATGGGCCATTATCACAATGAAAAATTATGTACTGTAACTGCTCCAGTTTTCTTATTGAGGATTGTCGAGTGATTCTGTAAGAAAAAATGTGTCCAACAGTTTTACATATTGTCAGGAAATAGATCTTTGATAGTTTGATAAAACTTGAAGGCATTATTAATGGTTGGATACTTAACAGCGTGGAAGAACAGAGAAACATTGGGGTCCAAATCCATATCCATCTCAAGTTTGCCGCGCAGGTTGATGGGATAATTAAGAAGGCCTATGGGATGCTGGGCTTCATTAGTCAAGGGATTGAGTTCAGGAGTCATAAGCTCATGTTGCAGATCTATAAATTTCTGCTGAGACCGCACTTAGAATATTGTGTTCGATTACGGTCATCTAATTACAGGAAGGATGTGGACCAGGACGATGCCTGGATTGGAAATTGTCTTATGAGGCAAGGTAAACAGAGCTGGGGCTTTTCTCTTTGCAATGAAGAAGGATGAGAGGTGATTTAATAGAGGCCTACAAAAATAGGGGGGGAGTTGTGAATAGTGAGGATGGTTTTCAGGGATTGCAGAAGGATTTGGATGGCTTAGAAGAGTGGGCTGAAAGGTGGCAGATGGAGTTTAATATCGATGTGTGGTGCTTCATTTTGGGAAGAATAATCATAACAGGACATATGCAGTGAAGGGGAGGGTGTTGAGAAATGCAGAAGAACAGAGAGATCTTGGAGTAATGGTTCATCATTCTTTGAAGGTGGATTCTCATGTAGATTGGGTGGTGAAGAAGGCTTTTGGTATGCTGGCCTTTATAAATCATAGCATAGAATATAGGAGCTGGGACGTTATGTGGCAACTGTTCAAGGCATTGGTGAGGCCAAGTTTGGAATATTGTGTGCAGTTCTGTCCCCAAATTATAGGAAGGATATCAATAAGGTAGAGAGGGTGCAGAGAAGGTTTACTAAACTGTTGCCTGGATTGCAGTATCTAGAATACGGAGAAAGATTGAGTTGACTGGGTCTTTATTCATTGGAGCGTAGAAGGTTGAGGGGGATTTGATAGAGGTATATAAAATTATGAGGGGGATAGATAGAGTAGATGTGAATAGGGTCTTCCCCTTGAGGGTAGGTAAGATTGGAATGAGGGGTCATAAGTTAAGGGTTGGGTGCAGAACTTTAGAAGTAATATAGGAGGAAGCTTCTTCACTCAGAGAGTGGTGGCTGAGTGGAATGACCTTTCAGAAGAGATGGTTGCAGCAGGGTCAATTTTATTATTTAAGAAAGGGTTGGTTGAGTACATGGATGCGAGGGTACTAGTGGGTTATGGAGAGGGAGCAGGTAGGTGGGAGTATTGGAGTTCACTTAAATTGGTGCATACTAGAAGGGCTGTGATGGTCTGTGTCTGTACTGTAATTGTTATATGGTTATATGTTATGTAAGATTTTGAAAGGCATAGATAAGGTAGACAGTCAGCAACTTTTTTCTTAGGGTGGGAATAACAAACACCAGAGGACATCTGTCCAAGTAAAGGGAGGGAAGTTGAGACGAGACGCCAGGAGTGTTTTTTGCATGAAGACTTGTGGGTGCAGGGGTTATGGTGGAGGCTGGAACAATAGGGGATTTAGGAGACTCTGAGACAGGCCGTGGATGAAAGAAAAATGGAGGGATACGAGGTAGCTGGGTTTATTTTTTTCTTTGACAACGTTGTGGGCTGAAGGACCTGTACTGTACCGGAATGTTCTATGTCCTACTGGGGATAAATTGATAATTTTGAGAGCTGCAGCATTGTAATCTGGAATACCCAACTTGGCAATTGCCAAGGAAGGGTTGGGCAATATCCTCTCGCATTTTTCCACCCATTACAATTATTGGTGAGACTGAGTTTTAATTGTTTTACCAATATACAGGTAAAATACAGTTCCTTTATCTGGAACCCTTGGGGGACGACAGTGTATTCCAAATTTTGGATTTTTCCGGATTTCAAGAAGCCTACCTGAATTGTGCTGCCATATCCACCCCCACCCCCTTCCAGTTGCCCGGCCACCTCCCCCAAACGCTGGCCGCCTCTCTCTTCACTTGCTGGATTTTGGAGCTTTCTGGATTTTAGATGTCCAGATAATGGATCATGTACCTGTACAGTCAGTGAGATATGAGCAGACAAAGAATTACTTGAGGAACTCAGCAGGTCTGAATGCATTTCTGGGTGGAAATGGTCAGTCAATGTTTGGGTCTGATTAGCAAGGTTAGCAAAGCTGGAACTTTTCTCTTTGGACCGTAAAATGCTGAGTGGAGACTTGATAGAGGTCTACAGATTCTGAGAGGCATAGATAAGGTGGACAGCCAGCACCTGTTTCCCAGGGCAGGATCAGCAAACACCAAAGGACATCCATACAAAGTGAAGGGATGAAGGTTTAAAGGAGACATCAGGGGTAAGATTTTTTTCCACAGAGAATTGTGGGTGCCTGGAATGTCTTGCCAGGGATGGTAATGGAGGCTGAATCATTGGGGACATTTAAGAGACTCTTAGACAGATGGAATGGAAGAAAAATAGAGGGTTATGGAGCAATGAGGATTTATTACCCTTTTTAAGAAGGTCAGAACAACATTGAGGTCTGAAGGGCATGTACTGTACTGTTCTAAGACTAGGAAAAAGTAGGTAAAATTGCATATATAAGGCGAGGAGGGGCCCAGAGGTGATACGGGACAGAGGTGAGAGTGGCAGAGAGAAGGAGAGGGACAGGTAGAGAAGAAAAAATAGAAACAGAGAAATGTCTAGGACAAAGTGAAGAAGAGATGGAAACAGTGGAATCGGATGCGGGTGGGGGTTTACCTGAAATCAGAAATGTCCACGTTTGTGCCGTTAGGTTTGAGAGTGTCAAGGAAGAATGTGATGTATTTGTTATTCCTCTCCTGCAATCCCAGACACTACAGCCTGTTTGTATTCTCATAATTACCCCCTCTGCAGCTTTGAGAGAGCGGGGAAATCTTCTCCCTCTCCCCTCCCCTCTCACCCATCCAGCGTCTTGGTGCTGTTCCAGGTGAGGAAATCTCCCCCCCCACTGCAGTCTTGTTGCTGAGAGAGGCAGGAGTGTTGCCACAGTGAGGATGGAGTGAAGGGAAGGGAAGCATGGTTCCCATTGCGGCCTCTCCCTGCTGATAACTGTGCACCTGCTACCCAGACGCCAGGTGTGGGAGGCAACTCGGTGAGTGGGCAAATGAAGTTCTATTTTGCCTGGAGCAAAAAAAAATATTCAGGCAAAGCTATTAATGTTCAAGCTTGTTCCATTGTGATGACCTGGTCCTTGCGGCATTTACTGGGCACTGATTATTTGGAGTCAGAGGCGAGTAAGTAAGCTCAGAGGAGAGTTAATCGCTTGGTGCGAGGAAGGAAATAAATGCTGGCATTCAGTTGATGTGACCTTCAGAATGTGGAATGTGCTCTGTTCTTGCAACATGAAATGGTTCCAATCCACACCTCCGAATGCTTGAATCTCAACTTTTTTAATATATTTTGAAAAAATTCCCCCTTTGCTATGTAACTTATCTCAAATGTCTGAATTTTGCATAAACTGCAACACTTGGATCCCTGAATTCTCAGTAACTCCTGTTTCAGTTGACTTTGTTGCATGGTGTGATTATCCCACCTGGAATGTACCTTGGCGATACAAAGGATATCTT